>NW_023663234.1:0-15170 GCF_015228065.2 Penaeus monodon
CCCCCGGGAATTTATTAATTTTACTTTAATGCCTGATTTCGCTTGCTTTATACTGTTATACCTGTTTTTTGCAGTGCTGCACCCAAACATTTTTGGATCCGTCAGCAAAAAGTTCTCCATAGATCTACCCTCGGCTTTATAAGGTAACTGGAAAATTTCAGTTCATGGGGGGAAAAATATTTTTCTAAAACTTGAAGGGCCCTTCTTAGTCTTTCCCCCCCCCTGCCCCCTACATAACTCTCCTGCTTTTAAATTAGCTCAGAATTAATACAGGCTACATAAGGATTTAAAAACCCCAAAAAATTTTAAAAAAAAAGGTTTCATCACTGGTGCAAGGGGAGGGCCCCTCTTCCCCAAGAAAATTAAAAAATTTAAAGGGCATCTTCTATATTAAAAAAAATTTTTGAATATGGGGGTGAGCTGAAAACTACTTCCTGGAAATTTTAAATAGTTTTTTCCCAGGTTTTTGTGGTAAGGAAGACTGAAAATTATAATAAAAATATTATATATATATTATAATATATATTATAATATATATTATATATATAATATCACACACAAAAACAAAACACACACACACACCCCACACCACCACACACACACACACACACACCACACCCAAAACCACCATACTTCAATGTTCAAAAAAAAAATTTTTGGATTGTATCATTCAATTGGATATCTTTTACTTTTGTATCTTTCGTGGGATCTTGAAAAGCTTGGGTACTTCAAAATAGTGGAAAATTTCACCATTTAAGACGATAGCTTTGTCAAAGTTGAAAAGTACCGCTTGATTTATACTCTCAATTGTCTGAAATATGAAAAAAAATTATAGAATGTATTTTCATGATTTCTGACAACAACCCAAAACCAGTCAAATACATGACTTTTTTGTGAAGATTCATTCTCTTTCATCCCTTTTCTACATCTACCTGGGTTTTTTAAGGTAAAGCTTCTGTAAAAAACCTTTATTTTGTCTTTGTATTAAAGGTTCTTTTTTTCATTTTTTTCCTCCAGAAGATTGGAATCTTAAATTGGGAAAGACTTCGAAGTAAATGAATTTGTGATTGTGCTGTAATGAATTCTTATCCTTACCTACTTGTTTGAAAAATATAAAAAAACATTCTGATAGATGATGGTCTAGAAAATGCATCAGGAAGAAAAATTTATTGAAATTCGTTTACGGGTTTTGGGCTTGTAACGTCTATATGCAGTTGTTTTTTAACCCATTATTTCCCGTTGAAAAAACTGAGAAATTTAAAAACTCGGGTGATATCTGGAAACGGCCAGCAGTGGCCACGGGTCCGCGGCGTAAACCCAAAAGAGCTTTTGCTATACGTTAAACGTGACCCGGGTGACCGGGCGGGAACAAATTAAAAACAATGGAAGTTAGTACTAAAAAACGCCCTTTCCCACTTTTTAAAAAATGAGATTCTAGGAAATCTAAAAATTAATGCACTGAAATTATTTGATGTAAAAAACTGGGCGAACTGTCAAACTTCATTGTCCTTGAACTAGTACAGTAAAAATTTGTAATCTTCCCCCTTTTTTTTTAACCCAAATTTGGTTCTGTAATTCCTTTGGTGAGTAAGAACTAAAAAAGAAATAGTACTGTTTTTATGATGCTACAAAAATCTGACTATATAAAGCCCCTTTAAAACCCTAGCTTTCTGAGGAAGTTTTTGAAAATAAGTGCATTATTTTTGGCATTGATTCACACTTTCTATTTTACAGTGAAGATGATCTAAAATTTTGGTAACCGCATGTATATGTAGAATCCAGGGAGAAATTCTTTTAAAAAGGGGAAACTCAGGGCTCCTTATTCCCCTAAAAGGATGAAACTGCACAGATCCTGTTTTCGGGAAAAAAAGATGAAGAATGCACTTTGGAATTTGTGCTCAAAAATTCAAGAATTTGGGTTTATCATTTCCTGGAAAATTAAGGGAAAATCAAAATTTGGTAAGATTTTGACTACAGTATAAGAATTTTTTGATTTGGTGTAAATTTTTCTTTTATCCCTTCCCAAATTGTTTGAAAAATTGGAAAAGCAAAATTCGATTACCAAATTATTTGCGGACATTGCTTGTCAGGGATAGAAATTGTTGAAATTTGTTTACGGGTTTTTTGGCTGGTAAAAAAGGGCACACTGCAAACATGGGTTTGGGTTAAAGGGAAAAAAGGGAAATTGGCACTAAATAGGACTTTTCCCCCCCCACTTTCTAGATGATGATTCATAGGTATCTAAATCAATTGCATCTGAAATAATTTGTGAAAAACTAGGGGAACTGATAAAATAATGATCCTTCTAAACTGTGTTAGATTATTTTGCTAATCCATTCATTTCCCCCCTTACCAGATTTGTTTCCCCGCTGTATTTTTCTTTTTTTGGTGGTAAGCTACTAAAAATTTTAAAGGAAATTTTTTATATAAACCCTTTCAAAAATTTTTTTAAGTGTCATTCAAACTGGGTGTGAAACCGTTTTATTAGCACATAGGCACATTACTAGTCTAGACTGATAGATTAACTGACAATAGAATTTATATTTTTTAGTGGGGTAAAAAACAAATTTTGTAGGTAAAGTTTATACTCTTTCACCTTTTTTCCATTTTCAACTAGATAGCAAGATTTTCATTACTTTTGAAATTTCTGAAATAATGGAATCTTTAGCAAAAGTAATTTTCCTTACTGGCTCCATTAAAGGGAAATGTAGGATATTTTTATAGTTTTTTCTATGTTTAGACCCAAAGTTCTCATAGCAGTTAACCCATTTAAAGCAAATTTAAAAATTTGGGAAAGGGCACGAAAAGTTGGGATCAGCGTTTTTTGTGTGTAAACCCCCTCTGTTTTGGGGTTCATGCACAAAATAAGCAACTAAAAGCTGACACGTTTTGTAAAGGGTTTTTTTTTATTTGATTCTGTCTCTAATGGTGACCCCAATAAAAGTTGCTACTTTAAAAAAGACGGCTTTTTCCAAAGAGGGGAACTGCAAGGATTTATGAGCTGCCCTTTTGCAGCTTTGGGCACCCGGCCATTTCAAATGTATTCCGCAAGAATCATTGTCAGTCTGTACACTGCCATTTGGAAAAAATTTTGGCTTTTTTTGGGATTCATTTAAACGATTCATCACTTCAGCTGAAAATTTGGTGTACATACTTATCACTAGGGAGATGACATTACAGCTACTTTTATATCTGCTAATTTTAATGCAACATTTTTTACTCGCATGCATAGTTAAAGTTTATTAATTTGAAACTGGTATTTAAGTAATCTTTAAAAAGTAATATTCCTTTACAACAATGGGAAAATTAAAAAAGGAATTAATTGGGGTATAAAAAAAAAAATGTAGCTAAACTGTTAAACAAAATCTATTACCATAAATTGAGATGATAATCAGGTGCATTTCACTCCTGCCAGTTATAGTACACCCTGGGAGGGAAGTAGACTTTGTATATATCAATAGTGAAATGCACTCTAGATTGGAAGAAGTGTTTGTATGCTTATGAATACATTATTTCAGATGGTGCTTTTTCTTTGGGATGTAGGAACCTTCAAAAACTTCTGGTAAGAATCTGACTAAAAATGTTATTTGAAAATTGATGTTGATGATGATTCATATACCTTACCTACATTGTTTGAAAATTTGTGAAAAGCAATTATCTCTGATGTTAAGGGAATTGTTAAGTAAATTTACCTGATATAGGTAGAATATTAATTAAACATATTTACAGGTTTTGTAAAGACTGATGTACTGCAAGTTCTGATTTTAGGGCAAAGGTAAGTTTGTATTGTAAAGGACTTTTTACTAGTTATAAATGATGATTCATAGGTATCTGAAATCAATTGCATCTGAAAAATTTTGATGCCAAAACTAGGGCGAACTGAGAAAACTACTACATCCTTCCAAACTAACAGTGGTGGGGTTTTGCTAATATATATATATATATTTTTTTACCAGATTAGTCCGATCTCGGTTCCCTGTAGTCTGCTTCAGGAATTTTGGATTCTAATAATGCACTGCAAGTTGGCTGATTGGTTTTAGGACAAATATCCCAATATGGGGGTGAGTAAGCACAGATGAAAATATAAATATAGTATCAATGTATTTACTGATGATTCCAATTATCTGATCATGTGAAGACACTAAACATCCCATAGCGTTCTGAGGAATGTTTTGCATTAAAGTAGGTTTCCAATTTGGCATTGTTTCATAAATGATTTATTTTTCAGTGCTGAAGATGAACTGTAATGTGGGGAAAAGTCAGCAGATTTGAAGGTAGCTATAGATCACTGTTTATGAAGTATTGACTATAAATGTATTGAATGTATAGATTGTGGTTTAATGATGAGTTTTTTAACCCCTTACCTACATTGTTTGATGCTCATGAAAAGCAATATATCTGATATCAAGGACATTTAGAAAAAGAACTGGGTTAATATATACACATGCTAATTGCACTTTGTTTACAGGGATATTTGATTCTAATAATGGACTGGAAATGGGCCACTTGATTTTAAGGACAAATAACGGTATGTTACTATTACAAAGGACTTTTTAGCACTTGTTATGAATGATGATTCATAGGTATCTGAAATCAATTGCATCTGAAATAATTTTGATGTCAAACTAGGGCGAACTGACCAAACCAATTAATCCATCTAGTTGAATGTAGTTGATATGTTGCTAATTATTATTATTTTTATTTTTTAGATTTGTTCTGCCGTGATTTCTGTTTCTGGGGTAAGCACAAATAAAATTACTGTTCATTTTAATTATAAGCGCCTTTTTTACCCAATTTTATCCTGAATTGCGCATTAAATGGATGTGTTCAGAGACAAACTTACATGGCATTAGATTCTTTCACAAAGTAATTCTACATAGTCCAATGTCTTGTTCATTCATATATTAGAGGTTTTGAAGATAATTGGCAAGACCAGTGACTTTTTTTTTTTTTTAGAAATTTTAAACATTCATAATTTTGATAGGTATCATAGCTGTTTTTGAAGAAATACGAAAGTTATCAGTTTTGCTTGCTTCATTTTATTTAATTATTCAATGGTCAAATTGACTTGTACAAGAAAATGTTTATAGTTTTTAATCTTGTGTACAATCGTGCTAGATGTAAATACTTGGTCCTCTGCAGTGCTTTAAGATGGTGTCTTGGCTACTAACTGGTTCTTAAAAATAACCATGAAACTTCGTAATTACATCTGAAAATGAATATGTATAGATTGCCTGGATCATCCTGGGCTCTGGATATACAGAAATTTAAATATTTGCTTTACTGAAATAATTTATTAAATAGTTTTCTCATTTTCAGTTTGTTGAATGTGATGTATGAAAAAAGATGATTGGTTTTAAGTATACATGAGAATTTTTTGTGGTTTATATTAAATGTGAAAGGGAACTTGTATATATTTTTTTTTTTTTTAGGTGAAGGCTGTGATATCTACATTGCTCTCTAAACAGCAAAGGCCGGAGGGAATAAGGTACGTGCATATCTTTGGGAGTCCTAGCAATTTGGCCAATAATTTCTCTGAAGTGATGCTATTGCTGATAAGTCTGAAATAATAGTGGAGAGACTCCTGACTGATCCAAAATTTAAGATGAAAAATTTGAACATGACCGAGAGGCCATTTAATGAAGTTCATTAATTTTTCAGGCACTTTTTATTGGAACACCATTACTGCAGCTGGTTTACAAGAGGTAAAAGTAGCAGGTAAGTAGCATCAAGTCGAGCAGGAAACCTTCTGGGGACTGTCCTGTGTTCAGTGGTTGGTTGGAGAAAATTAAGGACTAGAATTAATGCCTATACATCATTTAGCTCTTGACATTAAATTATTCAGAATTTTTTTTTTTTTTTTTTTTTTTTTTTTTTTTTTTTTTTTTCCTCTATGCAAATTAACAAATGTAAATTGTCATTTATTTTAATTGTGAAAAGTTAAACCTCACAGGATGAGCAGTTCTTTGCATCACTCGGTTCAAAGTCCAGGACAGTCCTTCATTTTCAGGTGGAAGCTGATTTAGTGAATGTTCTAGTTCTTAGGTGTAACTTTTTTAACAATTGTTATAGGTCTTGGGTCCTTTCTGTCTTGTTTTTAGGAAATAATGTAATACAGGTCCTTAAAGTCGCTGATGTAGATTGATATAATTGAATGCCTAATAATTTACTTGATTTTAGAAACTTCAAAATTAGTCAGATTTAATACCGACCTTTTCAGGAAGGATTAATTTTCTTTGAAGTTTTCAATAGATATTAATTTTAGTGCATGCTTCTGCGTGTTGTACCCCCTTTTCTTGGCGAGAAATAAAATGGAAAATAAAAATAGCGTTTTTCTTTCCTACTCTCATACGAAGTCTGGTAGTGATCAACTTGAGCTAATTGAAAGTCAAGGAAGTGTACCTCCAATGCATTGAGGACCTGTTAAAATAACCCTTGTCACACTTTGGTTGCATGATCAGAGAAAATGACGGAGAATGTTGGATGGGCTGCCGTCATATCCGTAGAAATATATATCACGAACTTGGAATTCCTGATATGGAGTCGGTTGAAAGACCTTCCAGCACAATGCCAATTAATCTGGAAATGCTGGAGTCAGAAATGCTTGTATATTTCTCATATCGATAAATTCGTGGCAAGTGACCTCTTTCTTATTGTAATGTACCTCCCCTCTTCCCATTTGATGTTCCCATCCAATTCTGCCCTTTGGGCAAGTTCCTTGGTGTCATGTCTGACTCCTGTTGAGATCATACCTTGGTGACAGTAGGATTTTTCTTTAAACTCTTGCAGACCCTTTCACGTCTTATCCTATTACCGTTATCCCCTCCACCCTTGATTATGGCTGCCATATATAATAGGCCAAAATGTAGCGTCCCGAAAGATCTCGACACGAATACATTGTTCAAATTGCATCACGGTCATTACAAAGTATATAAAGTTTGTACGGACATACAAAGTATTGAAAAAAAAGTTAAGTGGGGGGGGAACATTTTTTAATTAGAAGCAAGACCTTGGAAGTTTCCATATTTGAGAAGTCCCTACTACTCTGCAACCTGTATTGTTTATACACACCACACTGCTGTGCAAGGGTTTTGCATATCGTATCAGACATTTATGACATTGAATATCAACAAATAGAATACAGCAGCATCTTCATATTTTTGAGCCTGTAAGGTTGTATCAGAGGTACAGAATGATTCTGAAGACTCCTTCCAACGAAGTAAATACCACGTCTTACGACTCGGGACACCTTGGAAATTTTATACCATCTCATTCCAGCGACCGTCGTGATTTGACTTAAAATTTTACCTTATAGTGAATATGTACTTGATATGCTTCTGCTTCTAAACCAGCCAGAGTGAAACCGAATAAGTTAGTAAAACGCTTTGATACAAAGTTTCAAAATGTATGGAACAGGTGTGCCCTTTACACAGTGTTAAGGGTTTTGAAAAAAAAAAAAAGGTAATCTGCCCCTGCCTCCTCTCTCGATCCTCTAGTAGTGTCTATATACTGAATCAGGCCTACGTCCGTTTTCATCTTTTTCTCTCCAAGCAATCCCTCAATCCCTGCTCCATACCTTTTCTCCATTTACCTACCCCTTTCCCTTGTTCGTATTGACTCGTCGCCAATCACTCTTTCTGACCAATTTTCCCTCACTAGCTAGTACCTTCCTCCTGTAATTGCTATTCAAATCTGGATGGATCAGAGAGAACATCCCACGTCTATCCTCCTCACTTCTCCAGTATCCATGTCTATACAGGCTACTCTCAGCTCCTAGCCTCAAAATAATTTTGCAGGTTCTCTTCCCTTCTCTTCATCCCCTTCTGTCTACTTATCCATATCCATCGTTAACTCGTTTACCCTTTTCGTCACAATACTTTTACCATAATGCTGTGTAACCTTTGATACCAGGCACATACAAGTCCACAAACCAAAAAAAAAAAAAAAAATACCTGGGGGTCCACCCCCCCCCCCCAGCTCCATCTTATCTCTATATTTAGCATACACCGCTAATGACCTTAAATTAGTAAATTTATTTATGGAATGACAACATCTAATCAGTTGCGTGTAGATAGATTGTTGCTGCTTGTCTAAAGTTTTGGTTGGTACATTTTTATATAGAATTAAGAGCTAACACCAACGGTACTCCAGCAGATTCAGATGTACCGAGATTGACTTCTAGGGATTGATATTCATCAATATCTCTCATTTAAAACCACAAAGACAACATCCCTAATGCCAGGATGGACGCTTAATGTCTAGATTTTCTTTTGTCCACATCACAGCAACGTCCCCCCCAATCCCTTGCCCGTTGTTGTCGTGGGGGGGGGGGGCTTAGGAGGCGAGACTGGACCCAATGATGGGGAACTCCCAACCTTGGGACTCAGCCCTCGACTCGACTAATTTGCATGGTCTTTATTTTCCTTCCCACCTTTCGTTTCTGTCCCTTCACCAAACCCTTCTACTATCCACCTCCTAAGGTGTGAGAGCCGTGCTGAAAGGATGAAAGGCTGACTTTGTGCCAGTCCTGAACGGCCTGAGGGAGCATGGGCACGGTATTCCCCTGATTTAGTTATCTAGCCCTTACCCCTCAAGGGGACCCTGAGGGGTGGACTGTTTATCCCCAACAAATCCAGGCTTACCATGGCCAATAATGAAAACTTATCTCCACTATTAGGGCAATGAGGCTTGCCCCTTTATCAAATAGCCCCAAAGATATAAACTTATCCGATTCCCTGACCCCAGGCTCTCCTTTGACCACGGCTCCGAACACTGCAACAACTACCCCTCATCATTGCCTACTAGTACAGTAGCCAACAACCAATCCTTAAGGAACATTTCCACTTTCCCAGCACGCTCAACTTCATCACCTACCCCCACACCTCCAACATCAACCACCCCATCCTCCCTTATTAATACCTTACAGCCTTATTGCCCACCTCCCCATAACACTACCTCCCTCAACACTACTCCATCGGTCACGCACACCGCCCTTCGACTACCCTATCACTACAACAATATTGAATACCCTCTTCAGCACAGCCAAATGGACCGATTTTTCGTGATCCCTCCCACAGCTCCCTACTCTGACAACACCCTTCTCTTCCAACAATGTCTCCAAAAACAAGTAGGTATCTCTCTTTCCGTAGCCGACCCGACCGCTCCCGTCTTGTCACAGTAACATCCGAAAACCAAGCTATAGCATTAACAAAACTAACAGACCTATATGGTAACCCATCCAACCCTCAATACTTGCACCGGAACAGTTTCAATCTCCCAGCAAATTGCCCAGTCTATGACAAAGATTGTCAGACTGTGGAGAGACCTACTTGCCTGTCTCAGACTATGATGCAACATAGTACAATGCTACTCCATTCCCCCCAGAGGTCATCGAAAGAAACCCACTAACATAGCCAAAATTACCTTCCGTAGACATGACCTTCCCTTTAACGTCTACATAGGAGGAGAATCCCTCCCTGTTCGTCCATACCAACCTCCTCCACGTCAGTGCCAAAATTGTTGGCGTCTAGGACATCCAGCCAAACATTGCCGTTCCACAGCCAGATGCCCACTATGTGCCCAACCTGGCCATACCCGATCTAACTGCTCTGCACAATCACGCACATGTGCCAACTGTGGCGGCCCCCATAATGTATTTTATAGGGCTGTCCCACCTACAAGTTTGAGTCTGAGGTAGCAACTCTCAGATTCAACTTGGACTCACACTACGTGAAGCCAGACAGGAAGCACGTCGACGTGGTTTCTCTCTTACTCCTTACTCCAGTAATACTGCTCATACTACCAATTCTCCGAAACCCACCCCCCCTACATCTAACTCCCCCCTCTTCTACCTCCTACCTTCCCCAGTCAAACTCTTTTGCCATCCTAAACCCAGACACTCCAATCTCTACTACAGATACTCCAATCACCACTACAACCCCAACACCTTCCCCTCTCCCTCCTCGCACTACCCGTAACAGACAGAACAAACGTTCCACCCCCTCTTCCCCTACCACACAAACACCTCTACCTTCCTTTGCCCCTACGCTTGAGACACCAATCCTCTCTTCCCCCCTCACAAGAAATCCGTTATCCCCCAAAACTCCCCAACCAACTCCTCAGAAGAAACTATTGAAAATTTTCAAGATTACTTAATGAAAACTGACACTCAACCTCCAAATCTTACAACTCCTGCTCCTTTCACACTCCAAGTAACTGCTGATATCCATCATCCTCCTAACCCCTCCCAACACAGCCCATCCCCCCCGACCCCAACCTCGCCCACATTAACCCTTCCACCATCCCCTCTATCCCTTCCATTCTCTCCTGATACATACGTGAATCCCTTATGTCACAAGTATCCCTTTCCACAGACCTGTCTCCTAATACCCTAGTAGAACACCAACTCCCACACCTCTCCCATCTCAGACCTCTCGGTCCTTATCCCACCCTCTAGCTGCTTCCCCCTCAAAATCTCCAAAACGTACTACAATCTATATCACTAAAGTATAACTATCCTTCATTGGAATATTATCGGGTTTCCACTCCCACAGACCTGACCTTTGTCATATCCTTTCCTCTTATAACCCATCTATAGTATGCCTTCAAGAGACCTTTCTTACACATCCCTCCAATACCAATTCCCCAACTATCATTTCGTCTCCCCCACATTCCCTTTGTCTCGTCCATACTTACCTCTGCTTTCACCCCACCTATCCTCCCTTCAACCGACCTCCCAACCTATCAGACAACCTTACAGAATCCCACACTTTCTGTTTCAACAACCTATTCCTCTTTCCTCAAACGCATACATATCCTCCATCTAATCTAACTCCTACCACACCCGACCCTAACCCTTTCACTCACCAATTCCTTTGCCCAGCTTAGACAACTAATCACTACTCACCACCCTTCCCTAACATTAACTATAGTGCTACATGACCTTAAGATGTCTAGCACATTTATCTTGCTTTTAACCATTAACCCCCACCTATCCTCCTTCAAGGTACCACCGGCACTCTCCATGGAAAGGAACTGGGGACCCTACCACGTACTCACTCCAAGAGCATCACAACATGAAAACTACAATAAGTATCATGCTGTGACCACGGCGGCTCAGACATGACCTACCGTTTAAAAGAAATCCTCCTTCACCGACCTTCCAACGTATCATATACATCCTTACGAAATCCACACTTTCTGCTTTGACACCCTGTCCCTCCTCAGAGCATACATATCCTTCACTTGATCTAATCCCCTTTACTTAATCCTACATAGTCCATTCATTCATTTACCTCCTTTACCTATCTTTAACCTTTCCAATATACTCTCGATTGTTGACATGTAGCAACTACTAACCACCGCCCTTCACTACCGTTTACTATACCTTCCTATAGTGCTACATGACCTTACCAGGCACATTTATTTTTTATTTAACCATTACCATCTTCCTCGTTCTTCACCAATCTCACAGACTCCTGCAACTCTGTCACTGGTACAATCCATACACCCTAAAAAAAAAACCCTATTGTCCGTAAGATACAAGACCGAAAACCGAAGTTTTGTGGTCACCCAGTTATGTTCGGGGTCCTCGGCAATGAATAAGCTGATGCTGTTTGCATAATCTGCCACCTTGTCCACATTCGAGCCACCATTTACTACCCCTACTTCAATATTTTCCTCTATACCATTGTCAATCTTTCTGGTCAGATTTGACCACAAGTAAACTTCAAACCATAAAACTTTCCATCTCCCCTTGGATAAAAGGCTGACTTTGTGCCAGAGACAAACGGCTTAGGGAGCTATTAGCATTCCCCCTTTTAGTTGCCTATCCTTACCCTCAAAGGGACGGTTCTCTAACATACTTTATGCTTACCATGGCCAGTAAAGATTTTATAACCCTTACGGCAATGAAGCTTGTCCCCTTTTTCAAACAGCCCCACTGATTCAAATCCCCCCCCCCCGATTCCCAAACCCCAGGTTCTCCTTTGACCATGACACTGAACACTGCTACTAAAACCTTCCTCAGTGCCTACGAAACCATCATCCACCCAGGTCCTACTCTCCCAACATTGTCATCTTCATCCCCTCTACCCCCACAACTTTTTTTTTCAACAACCCCATTTTATTGTCTACTTCTGCAATACCACCTCTCTCACTCCCTCTTCCACACACCTCCGTCCGTCTACTACCCCCCACCTCTTCAACTATCTTACTCTTTTTATCCGAGCCAAATGGGACCCCCCCACACACACACAGCTGTTTACTCTGCCAACTCCGGCAGAGTAACCCAATCTAAAGCATTATCAACCCTAACAGACTTCACTGGCAAATCCATTCCTGCAGAACCTCATCCCACCCTCAATAATTTTACCGGAACTGTCCAATCTCCCCGACAAACTGCTCTGTCTATGATAAAAACTGATCAGAGTATGGAGAAGACTTAACTCGCTGCTTCATGGACTATGAGGCAGTGTCAGTACAATATTACACCATTCCCCTAATGGCCGTCATAAGTCCTCATCAACATTGACAAGATTTCTTTCCATAGACATGACCTCCCTTTCAATGTGTAAATTGGCAAAGAACTCGACCATATCAACCCCTCCCCCTCGTCAACAACAGCATTGTTGGCGTCTAGGCCATCCTGTCAAACAGCCATTCCACAGCCCGATGCCCTCTATTGCCCAACTTGTCAATCCATAAAACTGGTCTGCACAGCCATGCACGTATGCAAATTATGACAGCTCCTATATACTATTTTGTAGGGGCTGCCCTACCTAGAATTTGCTAAAGTGGCAACTCTCCAAGTCAGACATGGACTTGCTCTACGCAAAGCCAGGCAGGGAGCACGTTGCAAGGTTTCTCTCCCTACTCCAATAATTGCTCTGCCGCTCCCCTTTCCTCCCAAGATGTTTCTACAGCATCTCTTCCTCATCCCACTTCTACCCCTCCCTCTCCTAGTCATTTAAATCCAGACACCCCAGTCTCCATTATTCCTGGCAATCCAATCGCTACTTCCCAGGTACGTAACCCTCACCTTCCTGGCATCCAATCGCTACTTCCCAGGTACGTAACCCTCACCAAACTCGTCTCATGAGAACTTAAACGCACCAACTCTTATACCCTTTCCTCACCATGAACCTCTCCCTCCACTCCACAAACTACTTCTCTTCTCCCCGCCATAAGAAACCTTTGTTTCTAAATTTCCCAAACCGACTCTACTGCAGAAACTTTCGAAGACATTCAAAACTATCTAGTCATGACTCAAGATATATATACCTCAACTATTCTCCAGTCTCTACTCGCATTTCTTCTACTCTCAAAGTAACTGCCGACATTCAATCTCCTATTCATTTCCCTCTCACCCCTTCACCCCCCTCCTAACCCCCCCCCCCCCCATCCAAACCCCACTGTCACCCCCCCGGGATGTCCCTTTGTCACTTCTACCCCCACCATTCCTAGGTTGTCCCCCTAATTCTCACCGAATTGATTAATTCCCTTATACCCTTTTTCTTTTTTGCTATCCCTAGGGACATAAAAATCTTGCACATCTGGGGTCCCAAAGGGCCCTGGTGACTGCAGGATTTGGAAACCCTCTAAACAAGCATGGAAATCCATTCCCCGGCCTTGCCCTATGGGCCTGCCCCATTCTACTATCAAAATTGTTAACATCCTATTCGTTTCCCTTTTTTTTTTGGGGGGGCCCCATACTTATCGTAATGCTATATGCCTTTTTATGTCGAACACTTAAAATTTGTTTTAACTATTAACCATTCTGGGGAATCGCAAACATTGCCCTATAAACCAAAAAAGCTTCCTCACCTGGAGATTTTCGCCCCCAAAGCCCCACCCTATTGCCAAATATTTTTTAATCCGCCATAGAAAAAAAGTTTTGGGAAAAACAAATTTTTTGGGAACCCTGCGGCCCCAAAACTCCCACAAAAAGGCCCCTTTTAAAATTTTAAAGACCATCTTTTTGAAACACGGTCCTACAATAGCCGCCCAAATCTTTTTTGCCATGTAAATTTTTAAATTAAAAAATAAGCCATCTTCACAAGAAAAAGCGTATTTTGACTACAATATCTACACTAAATCCTAATAGACTATGCGTCTTTATAGGCAGTCGACAAAACATCAAAATCCCCACAATCATAATCATGAATTCGAAGGCTGTCATATTAAACCGAGAATTTCATTAAAAAAAAATCTAGGAGTACACAGATAATACGACTCTTGAGAGACACATGGACAACGTTTACGAAGTAATGGAAACAAATATATCTATAAATCACAAACAAAAATTTACACGGAGCCAAGCATTACCGTTTTTACAAAACGCACTCGCATTATAAATTGTGCTTGTTTTAACACATTTCTGTTTTCTTTTCCTTCTTATTTCAGCCTGTTTTACCCCACAATTTCTCTGATCTACTTCATGGCCTCCCCTGCTATCGGGACTTATCAAACCACAAAGATTGTCGGCTGGAGAATGCAACTGAAAATATCATCAGATTCGTTGTCATCTCACGAAAACAAATCTGATATAAATATTGTCTGGGAAGTACCGGTTGTCATTTTCGATAAATTAACCAACTACTGTTCCAGCATGGGGTGCCATCAACAGAACTCGATACAAAACGCACAAAACATTAAAATGGTAAAAAGTTCAACAAAAATGTCAGTGTGACATGTATGCCGATTCATAGATTCATAGAGGGGACTTAATTTGGTTCTTTTAAGTCAAGGATGTGTTCAGTTCTGAAGGTTTGAGTTTAAAAACAATCCATTAATTGTTTAACTTCAAATTAGGTTTCGGAGACAAAACAACAATAGTAATAATGATGAAGAAAATAATCATATAAGGAGAGAAAATAAACTTCTTAATACTTAGACAAAAAAATGCAATAGGAATTTAATATAAATTAGCCGGCATCCGAAACCCTACCCAACCGCTTGCTCTAAAAACGTCAAGTATCACAAGACCCAGGCCGGTTCGTTTCTATAAACGCCGAAATCCTACTATACGCAAACTTTCTTAATGATTATCTTCTCACAATAATTATTGAACTGAATCCACACCTTACTCAAATAGTGCACATGACGCCACGCCTTCAACTCGGCCCCAGCGCAGCAGGTTGGTCTCTGTTGGTGTACCTCAACGATCGCCG
>NW_023663235.1:0-7500 GCF_015228065.2 Penaeus monodon
ATATAATATATATTTTATAATTATATTAATATAAATATAAAAACTTTATATATATTTATATATATATATTATATTTTTTTTTGGTGTGTGTTTTTGTGTGTGTGTTGTGGGGGTTTGTGGGTGTTTGTGTTGTTTTTGGTTGGGGTTTATGTGTTTTTTTATAATATAAAATATTAAATTTTATAATATATTTTTATATATATATATATATAATAATATTATAGTTTATGTTAATGGTTATATTTGTATATATACATATATTAATATATTAATTCTTTATTCTATATATTATAATATATATATTATATATTATATAATATTTGTGTGTGTGTGTGTGTGTGTGTTTTGTGTGGTGTGTTTGTGTGTGTGTGTGTGTGGTTTTGTGTTTGGTGTGTGTGTTTTTTGTGTGTTTTTGGTTTTGCTGAAATTAAAATATTTATTTTTTTATTATTTATAATATAATTATATATTTTTTTAACTTTTATTAATAAAAATATTTTTATATATATTTTTAAAAAATATATATATATATTATCCCTTATTAAAATATATATATATATATATATAATATTTAAATTTATTATATATATATTAAAATATAATATTATGGGAATTTTTAATTATATATCTCATTTGAAAATTATTATTACAAAATATATAGTTTTTTTGCATATGTAAAATTAAGTCGTATGGGGTAAGTACGAAAGTGTTGAGTAGAGTTTGCTGTGTACGTGGTGTTTTTGCGAGCGCAGCATGCAAAGAACACAAGGCTGGAAAAAGGTCCCCTTGCGTGCCGCCGCCCCTGGGTGACACAGACATGAAAATGACGTACAAAAACATGCGCATCACACCTTGTGAACGTGGGTTCCGATAGAGCAAGGTACAGTACAGTGTCTGTCACAGCAGCCCGCGTCTGGCGATAGTTTTTTAGTTTGCGACATTCTAAATTTTATGGTGAATAGGGGTTTGTTTTTATCTCTGCAAAAATATACGTGATCCAGAATTTTACGACACCCCCGGGGGCTTGGGAAATTTTTGTGTTTGGTTTTCCGAGGCCCAGGAGAAAGGCCCCCCCCTGGTGCTTTTGGGGTTTAAGTGGTTTTTGGGGGGAGGGGGTGTTAGGGTAAACAGGACCCGCTCCCTATTAGGTTATGAGGTCGAGGTTTTTTAAGGAACGGGTTTTTCCCATGTTGGTGTGGGAAAAAAAAATTGTGAAAATTTGGGGTAATGTACACAATTGCCCACGTTTTCCTTAACCCCCTTTGTTTTTTCAAACCCATTACAAATGTAATACAATTCCAAAAATAAAAAATACTTTGTCTTTATAAAAAAATTTTTAATTTTTTTTGCGAAAAAAAAATCTTAGGACGGGACAAAATCAAAACCCGTTTTCCCCCCCCTCTCCCCCCCTTTTTCCGCCACCTTTGCGCCCCCCCCCCCCCCCCCAAAAACCCCCCCCCCCCCCGCACCCCTTTCACCCATTTTTATTTTTTCCCTACATTGCCCGGCACTAACTGATAAATCAAAATTATTAGATGCCCAAAGGACGTTACGAGTAAAAAATTTAAAGGGGCTTTTTTGAACGCTTACAATGTATCGCGTTTTGCTGTGTTATGTGCGGGGGGTACGACAGGGCCCTTGCATTGTTATGTTGATGGGGCGGTGAAGCGCTCCTTGGCGGTGAAAACTGGGGGCTGTGGCGTGAAGGGGGTGGGCAGGTCCGACGCTCGGGCTGCGGCCGCGGGGGGCTGTAGGCGCTCGTCGGGATTAATAGTGACTTATTTCACGCGGCAATCAAAAGAAATTTTGGCGTAGGTCGCAAACTTTTGGAAAATAAGTATATGCAATGTATAAAAGTTACAAAAATAAAGTATAGTGGTAATTATGAGCTTTGGGAAAAATCCCCTTGGAGATGTAAATCGTGCTATAGACGTTGCCAGAATTACAAAAAGTATGCGTACTATGTTTTTTTTTGTGAATATGTAATAGATAATTTTTAAAATTAAAGCTGTTCTGAAAGATAATACAAAAACACAGTATGCGAAAAATTCCCGATTATCGATGAGTATTGTTCAAAAACTTCACTTGCAAAATATTTTTCAATAAATCAACAATCTTTCACTTTTTTTTTGTCTTTTTTTTGTTCCCAATACAAACCTTTTTCTGTTATATTTTGTTCCCTTGTTAAATCGGGGGGATCATTATTGTAATCCTCCTGTCAAAAAAAATTTTTTCTCCCTCTGCAACAAAAAGGGAAAAAGTACTTTTAAAAATTGCTTTTTATTTCAATGCAGATTTTCAATCTAAATTACATCCATCTTCCTTTGCTCTTGTTATATTGTTGCCTACTGAAAGTTTGCTATCTTTCCCTTTGTCGTTGTCTTGTCATTATCTTTGGAAATTTTTGTATTAACAAGAAAAATGAAAATGGCATGTAAAAAAATATAACAAAAAACAAAAAACATGAAAAAAAGAAAAAAATAATCCCAAAAAAAAAAATTACACTTCTTCTAATAAAGAAATGATAAAATGAAAAGAATAAAAATGACAATAATGTAATAAAAATGTAATAATAATAATGAAAATAAAAATGATAAAAATGATAAGAATGATGATGATGATAATAATAAAAATAATAACATTAAAAATAAAACAAATAAAAATTTAAATATTAAAATAATAAAAATAAAAAAATAATTAATAATAATAATAATAACAAATAATAATAAAAATAATAAAATAATGATAATAAAATAAAAAAAAATAATAATAAAAAAAAAAAAAATAATAAAAAAATAAAATAAAAAAATATAAAATATATAAAAAATGATAACAATGGGAATAATATAACAAAAAAATTGACGATAATAATGAAATGATAATTAGTTAGTAAGATGGTGATGATAAAATGGAAATTTAATAATATTAATATAAATTAAATATAAAAATAATAATAAAAATAAAAAATAATAAAAATAAAAAAATAAAAATAATAAAAATTTAATTAAAAATTTGAAATAAAAATAAGATAAAATAATAAAAAAAAATAACAATAAAATGTAATAAAATAATAAAAATAATAGTAATATAATAATAGTTATGACAAAATAATAAAATTAAAGAAAATAATAATGATAAAAATAAAAATAAAAATAATAATAATAAATATAATTAAAATAATAATAAAAAATAATAAAAAATAATAATAAAAATAATAGAAATAATTAAAGATAATAATATGAAAAAATAAAAAAATATAATATTTTTTAAAAATTTTTAATTATTATTTTTTTATATTTTTTTTTTTTATTATTTATTATTTTATTTTATTATTATAATTATAATAAAACAAAATAGCATAATATAATGAAAATGAAAATAATAATAAAAAAAATAAATAATAATAACAAAACAACAACAACAAAAAAATAACAATGAAATTATAGTAATAATAATAATGTAAAAAAATTAATAATGATAAAAATAATAAAATAATTATTATTTTTATTATTATTATTATAATAATGATAATGATAAATAAATAATGAAAAAAATAAAGAAATGAGATGATGTAAAATACACAAAAAGGTATTCCATACATCCCCACACACACACCACAAAACCCCACACACACACACCACAAATATATTAATTATATATATATATATATATTATAATATATATATATAATAAAAAATATAAAAATTTAAAAAACACAACAGTAACTGCACAAAAAGATGAAAAGGGAAAACGCCCGTAAAAAAGAAACAAAAACGTTAGTTTATTTTCCCTTACTAGGGCTGTTTCCCTTTTCATATATATATATGTGTGTGTGGTGTGTGTGTGTGTTACATATATGCGGCACAACATACCCCCCTCCCCCCAAAAATATATTGTTACATAAAAATTTAATAAAAAATAATTTATGACATACCTAAAATTATCAGTAGTGAAAAAAGGGGTTTTCGCACGCCTTGCCACGAGGTCGCGCCTGGGAAAGAGGTTAAAGGAATCGGACAAAGGAGAAGGTGAAATTTCCCCGCGCGTTTCATCGCGGGCTCCTCGCGCCAAAGGGGCAAAGGGAGATTTCGAAAAGGGAATCTAAATCAAGGGTAACAAAAAGAGAGAAAAAATTTAAAAACAAATTTCTAGGAAAATTGAAAACGAGAAAAAAATCAAGTATAGAGGTAAGGATCAAGCACACACACACAAAAACACACACACACCACACAACACAAACCACACGCAAAAAAAAAAAAAAAAAAAAAAATAAATATTTTGTTGGGGTGTTTGTGTTGGTTGGTGGTGGTGTGGTGGTTTTTTTTTTTTTTTTTTTAATTTAATAAATAATAAATAATAGTTTCAAAAAACATTCAATCACAAATTATTTTTAAATATATATATATTATATATAAATATATATTATATATAAATATAAATATATATTATATAAAATTTTAAAACCCGCCGTATGTCCGCGGGCGGGCGATGCTTTGGGGCAGGGATCCCCCACGCCCCCATGATTCCCGGTCCTGTCGAAGAAACCAACGGGTTTAAAAGGGACAAGACGGGGACCCAGCAAACTTTGTGAAGGGAACCCAGGGCCAGTGAGAACGGAGGACACTGCTGGCACCACTGCTCCTGACCATCTCCCCCCCCTTTTTTTTTTGCCGGGAAGGGAAAGGGGGGGAAAGGGGGGGGACTGGGCCCCCCCCTCACCAAATCCAAGTCAAGCGAAAATCAGACTTTTTTTTATTGGGTCAAGCCATCCCGAAACCCAAGGGAGAAAAAAAAAAAAAAAAAAAAAAAAAAAAAAATTTTTTATTTTATCTATAAATTTTAAAATATATATAATATTATTTAAAAATTTTTATTATATTTTTTTTAAAAAATTAAAATTAAAATAATATTTTTTTTTTACAAAAAAAATCATAAAATTTTAAAAAAATTTTTATAAAATTTTTTAAAATTTTTTAAATTTATTTTAAAAAAAATTTTTTTGGGGGTTTTGGGGAATTTCCCCCAAAAACAAAAAATTTTTTTTAAAATAATTTTTTTAAATTTAAAATTCGTATTAAAATTTAAAAAATTTTAAAATATAATAATATATATTTTTTTTTTTTTGTTTTTTTTTTGTTTTTTTGTGTGTGTGTGTTTTTGTTTGGTTTTAAATTTTTTTTTAATTAAATTTAAATTTAATCAATTTTTCACCAACCAATTTTTTTATAATTTTTGGGGGGAAATTTTTTTTTAAAAAAAATTGGGGTGGGGTTTTTTTTGGTAAGTTTTTTATTTAATTTTTTTCCCCCACCAACAGGTCATTTCTAAGGATTTCCCTTTTTGCCTGTTCCCGGGAAAGGTTTAGACGAAAAATTTCTAACTGTAAATTTTTTTTTAAGCCTTTTTAATAAAACAAGGAAAAAAAATCCCTGGACCCCAAAGGGGGGGGCTAAAAAACATATGTCACCTAAAAATGTTAAATTTAAAATTTTAAACCAAAAAACACACTTTAAAAAACCGGAAAATGAAAAAAACCCCTAAAACCCGGGGAGAAAACCTAAAAACCCCAAACATTTTCCCCAATACGTCAATTTTTAAAACGAAAGACAACCGTTTTTTTAAAAAGGGCAAGGGGTATGGGGAAGTTCATATTTTTTAAACGTGTTTTAAAGAATTTTTAAAAATTTACCCTAAATGGGACTATATGAAAAAATCGGGTTCATAAAGGAGGAATGGGGGACCCGCACCAAAAAAAATCTTTAAGCGTTGCCCCCAACTATGAAGCGTGACGCTTCAAAGGGAACTATTATCAAAAGGCTTATATTCAGATTTAGCCTCCCTTTTAAACATTTTTTGCTGTATTTGCATGGCAACATAATCTTTCCCCAACAAAGACGGGGGGCGATTAGCAAAGCAAGATTCATTCAGTATATTATTATATAATTTTATATTTTATATATATTATATATTATATTATATATTATATATATAATTTTTTGGTTTTTTTTTTTTTTTTTGGTGGAAAAATTTTTTTTTTTTTTTTTTTGTTTGTGTGTGTGTTTTGGGGGTGTGTGTGTGTGGTGTGGTGTGGTGTGTGTGTAAATAAATAACAATTTTTATAAATATGTAGATAAATACATCAACACATCCCCAATTATATATAAATATTATATAAAATATTTTTATATATATATATATATATATTTTTATAAAATAATAAAATATATATATATAATATTTTAAGGCAAAAAAGATTTTCATATATAGTCCCTTTTTAGTTTGTTTATAATTACACATATATATAAAATATGTTGTGTGCGTTATAAAAAAAAAATATACATATAGTATATATAATTTATATATATATATTTTTATATAATAATATATAATTTTAAAATTTATATTATTTTAATAAAAATTTAAATATATATTTTTATATATGAAAATGTTTTTTTATATATATATATTTTATTATATATATATAAAATATATATATTTTATATTATATAAAAATAATATATATATATTTTATATATATAAAAAAAAAAAAAAAAATTTAAAAAAAAAATTTTTTTAAAAATTTAAAAATAACAAAAAAATAATATTTTTAAAATATTATTATTAAAATTTATTATATATATATATATAAAATAATTTTATTTATAAAATATATTTTTTTATTATATATAATTATATATATATATTATATATATATATATATATATAATATATATATATTTATTATTTTTATATTTTTAAAAAAAAAAAAAAGCCCCCAAAAAAAAAAAAAAAAAAATATTATATTATTATATATATATATATATATTATATATTATTATATATAATAAAAAATTTAATATAGAAGAAAAAAAATAATATGTACATTATAATATATATTATATATTATATATAAAAATATAATATATTTATTTTTTTAATTTTTGGGTTTTTGTTTTTTGCCCCCCCCCCTTTCTTTTTATTTATTAAATTTATTTATTTTTTTAAATTTTTAAATTTTATTTTTTTTTTTTTGTTTTTTTTTTCCCCCTTTTTTTTTTTTTTTCTTTGGGGTTTTAACTCCGCGCTTTTTTCCTTTTTTGTTTTATAATGAATAAAATTTTTTTAATTTTTTAAAAATTTTTTTTTGGGTTTTTCATTTTTTCTCCTTTTATTTTCCGTTTTTTTCTTTAAAAGGAAAAATTAAAAAAGGCCGAAATTTCCCTTTTCCCTTTTTTTGTTTTTTCCCCTTTCCTCGCCCCCCTCTTCTTCTTTTTTTTCCCTCTTTTTTCTTCCTTTCAAACTTTTCCCCTTTCTCTTTCTTTTTTCCTTTTCTTTTCCCCCTCCCCCTTTTTCCTTATCACCCTCTTCTCTCTCCCCTTTCTCCTCCTCTCTCTTTTCCCTCTCTCTCTCTCCCCTCTTCTCTTCCCTCTTTTTCCCTCTCTCCCCTTTTTCTCTCTCTCTCTCCCTCTCTCTTCCTCCCCCTTCCCCCCCCAAACTTCC
>NW_023663235.1:12500-15168 GCF_015228065.2 Penaeus monodon
CAAGAATGATAACGGGGCTTAGGTAGATGGGGTACCACAGTAAAAATGGAACGTAAGGCTAAAAGAGGGGTTAATATAAAACCTGAAGGGGGCGAGGAACTAGGGTTTAGAGGAAGTTGGGGTGGGGGGGGGGAAAAAAAGAGAAGCAAATTCCAAGATTTTAAAAATGAAAAAAAGGGGGGGAGGTGGGCGGAGGGTTTGGAAAAGGGGTTTAAGGGGGGAGGGGCATTATGAAGAAAAACCTATCGACGGGGTTTGGGAAAAGCCTGGGGCCATATCCCCAGCAAGACGGCGTGGCGAAACCGCCTGCGGAAGAAAAAGACGTAAGTGGGGAGGGCACGGGGTTTTTGGAGGAGGAACAGCAGCTAGCATCGTGTGGGGTGCGAGCGAAGACCCGGGGGGTGGGGGGGGCCCGGGAAAAGGGGGAAAGGGAAAGTATTGAGGGTTGTAAATCTAAAGGGGAAAAATTGGGCCAAATTTCAAAAAATTTTCAAACGGGAAAGATGAAAGAATGACCTAAAGTGTAGACCCACCTTTACATAACATAATAACCCTACATACAAAATATAAAAAATATTTTAAATATATATATATAATTTTATATATTTTATATAGTATAAAATTAATTAAAATATATATATAATTTTATAAAACACACACACCCCACCACACACACACAAAAAACTATATATATAAATATATATATTATATATATTAAAAATAAAAAATAATTAATATATAATAATATATATATTATCTTTATATAATATGTTTTTATATTTTAATATATATGTTATATAAAATTTTTTTTATTATAATTTTATATATATTTTATATTTTTATGATATATATAAAATAAATAAAAAAATTATATATAAAATAATATATAAAATTTTATATATAATAGTTTTTGGGTTTTGTGTGGTTTTGTGTGTGTGGTGTGTGTTTGTGTTTATATATATTTTTTTTATAAATATATAAAATTTTTAAAAATATTATTAAAATATATATTATATATAAAAATAATATTTATTTATTTAATTTTTATATATATCAAATTTTATATATAATATATATACAAAACATATACATTATATTTAAAATAATATGAATTGTATTTTTGGGCCCCGGTAGCCGAGTGGTTAGAGGCAAGGAACTTCACCTCATTGCCTACCGCCATTGGTGGGCAAAACAGCCCAATCGGTGCGATCCCGGGCCCGGGTGATGGAGAAGGGTTTTCGCAGGAAGGGGATCCCGCCATAAAAGATATCTGCCAGAACCCAAATCTCATGGCGACCCCCTTAAAAATAGATAAAGTGTACACACCAACACACAAACCACACACACACCCACACAAAACACACACATATTAATATAATTAATAATATATATATACAAATATATATATTTATTTTTTATATATTTTAATTATATATATATAAATTAATTTTAATAATATAAAAATATATTATAAAATATATATTAATATGGGGGGCCTTTAACATTTATATTATTAAATTCCCCCGGGGTGGTTTGGGTGGTGGGGGTGTAATTTATAAAATAAATTTTTATAAATTTAATATAAATAATATTATATATTATTTAAAATAATTTTAAATATTATATTATTAATTCCCCAAATTTTTTTATTTTAAATAAATATATATAAAAATAAGGGGTTGTGGGGGGTTGGGTTTTTTTTTGATATATTTGGGTTTTAATATAATATTATAATATATTTTAATTTTAAAAAATATATATATAAATTTATTATAAATATATATATTAATAAAATTTTTTTTTTTTTTGCATGGTGTTAAATTTTATTTAATATTATTTTATTATATATATTAAAAAAATATATATATTTTATATTATAAAATATTTATAAAATATGATTCTATTTACATAATTATATAAATTTATATAATTTTTAATATAATATATTTTATATAAATATATTATATATATATATCATATAAAATAATTATAAATTTTATATTATTATTATATAATATAATAATATAAAATATTACAAAATTTTAATATATATTAATATATATAATATAATATATTATTATTAGATTTTTTTTTTTTTTTATTTTTTTTTTTGGGGGTGTTGGGGTGTGTTGTGGGTGGTTTGGTGGTGGTGGTTGTGTGGGTGTGTGTGTGGGTGTTGTTTTGTGTGTTTTTTTGTGTGTGTGTGTGTGCTGGTGTTTGTGGTGTGTGTGTTTTGGGGGTTGTTGTTTATTTATTATTTTTTTATTATATATATATTTAAATTTATATATAATATATTTTTAAAATGTATTATATATATATATATATATATATATATATATATACATTTTTTTTATGTAGATGTTGTTTATTTTGTTTACTTTGTCACCCCACAAACACACGCAGAAAATATATATTATATATATATTAAAATATATATATTAAATATATATATATTATATATATATATATAATATAATATATATATTATTTTATTTTAATATATATAATAATAATTTATATTTTTTTTTTATTTTTTTTTTTTTTTTTTAAAAAATTTTTTTTTTTAATATATAATTATATAAAAATAATAAATTTGTTGTGTGTGTTGTGTGTGTGGGTGGGTGGGGGGTGGTGGGGGGGGGGGTGGGGGGGGGGGGGGTTTTTT
>NW_023663236.1:7500-15168 GCF_015228065.2 Penaeus monodon
GGAAGGAGACCGAAGAATGAATTTTAACCTCCACTGACTCGAATGCCCGCTCCTAACTACAATAGTTACCCGGAAACACCCCACATTTTCTATACATCCCAAAGTTCCAAAAAATTTACCAAATGTAACAGGAAATCAAATGACGGTGCATTCGCGTCTCTCTGTAATTTTTTTGTACTTTAAATTTTAAGTAACTATTTCTCACAGTAATGTTATATTATTAAATTTAAGAATTATTATTTGTTTCTAGACCTTCCTAGTTATATGTCGTGTTGATATTGCGGTAATCTTGATAAGGGTGACAAAACTTTAAAACCGAAACGTCTGAAATAAAGATGCGTTCCCGATAAGCCGGTTTTTTTTCCTTATATTATATTATAAAAGGGAACAATAAACCGGGCTTATCGGGAAAGCATCTTTTTGTCAACGTTTCGGTTGTAAGTTGTCACCCTTTAAATCAATGATTACCGCAATATAAACACGACAAAAACAAAAGGTCTAAAAAAATTAAAAATTCTTAAATTGAATAATATAAATTACTGTGAAAATATTTATTTAATAAACATGTACAAAATATACGAGAATACCGAATGCCCCTGTTTTTTGTCATTTCCTTTTTTCATTTGGAAATATATTGGAACTTGGGATGTTAGAAAATGTGGGGGGTTTTTCAGACAGGGTAAAACTTTGTATTTAAGCGGAGCAATTCGATGTCAGTGGGGTTAAATATTCATTGGTTTTCGGTCGCCCTTCCATACCACAAACTTTCTAATATGGAAGGTCAGAAGCAAAGGATGTGAATTATTTATTTGAATCATGCTGACAAGCTTTTTTAATTTTGACAATGTTCACGAGGGGGAAATTCATGGGTTTCCGTATGGTCTTCCCGTTCGTTGAAACACCCTTATTTTTCATCTGCACGTTTAAAAGATTCCTAGAAGTCCCAAGTAAGACATTGCAGCTGCTGCACGAAAAATTTATAGATGACAGTACAAATAATTGGGAATCTTGCTTTACTTTGAAGTAGTGGCCAATGGTGTTTGGGGACGTGAAAATTATCCTTAGATCTACAGTTAAAATAGTGTATTTTTAAAAGGTTTTAAAAATTTTTTCTTCTAATGTATAACTCTGGGTCCTATGTAGGGAAGGGTTTATGTGATTATATCTTTGGCGGCAAGTTTTTGCTGGTTCTCTTTTCAAAGCTGTTTTTTGGGGGGGTTTTTGCCTGATGGACCTCAAATGAAAAACGTGGAAAACCCTTTTTCCTTTTTAGGTGTCATGATAGCTTTTTCCTTGGTAAATATTTGTATCTTTTGATATTTTGCATGCTCTTTTGAAAGGGATTTATCAATTAGTTTTGTACTTATAGGAATGAAAGGAAACGAACTTTGTGGTGGGCCTGTGTATGTAGGTTTCCTGTATTTTCAGTTTTAAAAAATATTGTTTCTTGTTAGCTGAAATCCCAAAAAAGAAGTTTACCATTGGTTTTAACCACAAGTAAATTTGATTTCTTTTACAGACTGTTCATATCTGCAGGAATTTCTAACTTTCTGTGATTTTTAAAAAAAAAAATGTATCGCAAAATTCTATAATAATGAGAGGGGCTAAAACAGGGGGCAGTTTTTGGGGCCCTCTCTTTTCATGAAAACAATGAATTATTTGCAAATGTTTTTGGCCTAAGGGACTCCCTGCCACTCCATCAAGTTGTTTTATAATTTGCCATCAAGAAAAAGTTATATCTTTTGTGGCAATTTTAGCAATTTCTTGAATTGTACCTTATTCAAGCCATTTATGTGAGTGTTTGGCTGAAAAGAGTAATGATGATTTCAATTGTTTCGTAAGAGGGGCTTTGTGAAAGATTGGGAACTCAAAACTTGCCATTATATAATGTCAGCACTGGGAAAATCAATTTGTTTTTCAAATGAGAAAGTTTTATGTATTGTGAATTATTGTAGCGTGTTTTGAGAAAGGGGAAAAATACTTTTTAAAATTATGTTTAAAATCCAATGCTGAAAAATTGGGCTAAAGGGAGCCTTTTTATACTTTTTGGAAACCCCTACAGAACGCCTGGTTTTGACCCGAAGTGAACAAAAGTGAATATGTATCTTTTATCAATTTAAGACTACTTTGGTTTTCTTAAAAATGTTATTTAAGTTTATTTCTCTTTTAATGAGAGAGGGGCATCATCTTCAATTTGAAAAATTTTTTATCTCTTTGGGTGTTTCCTCTTTTTGAGTATTTATTCTTATTTAAGATCACCACACCCGCCCCTTATTGGTCTGGTTACAATAATGTCCTTTTTTTTACTCAGGTCATTTAACAATAGCCCGGTATCCTTGTTATGCCTAGTGAAATTATGTTGGCCACATGAGTAATAAAAGAAAAGGCAAGGTTCTTTATAGATGATTTTACATGGTGCAAAAATTTGGGCTTTATTGGTACTGTGTTTTTTCTTAAGGCTCTGAAGCTTTTTAAAACAGGAAATAGTGTGCAAAATTTATTTTTGAGGGAGGCAGGCGTATTTCAAACCTTTAGCTATAGGAATTTCAATTTGTTAGGCAATGATATTTTGAGTAATTAAAAACCCCCTTTTTAATTAAACACTTTTTCCTTTTTATGATCTTTTTAATTTTTTTCAAAAGATCTGGCACACTTTTCGGGTATAATGGCCTAAAGGGGCTACCCCTAGCCACTCCCTCAACTTTTTTAAAATTTGCCATCAAAGAAAAGTTATATCTTTTGGGCAATTTCTAAAGATGCTGTTCCCCTAAGCCCGGTTTATCTTTCCTTATACGCCTCCCTTCCCCACGGAATTCAAAACACTACTTTTATATTATATAATATAATATAATTTAAAATTATATATAAAATTATATATTAAAATATATATATTAATATACCACACACACACACACACACACACACACACACACACACACACACCACCACACACACACCACACACACAAAAACCTACATACACACACCCAAAACACACACAGATATATATATATATATATTATATTTTATATATTATATATATTTAAAATTTTATATAATAAAATTATATATATTTATACATTATAGCAGTTTCAAAATGCTTGTCAAGGCTGATCTCCGGTGCGAAAAACATATCGCCTTGGTGGGCGCTACCTTGGTATAAGCGGTACCGCGCTGAACGTGGTACTACCCAAAAAATACCTTATAAATTGACAGAGGCCTAAAGGGCCCGCATGGAATGAATGGAGTTGAATAAAATAAAAAGAATTACTTATTTCTTTTTTTAACGGTAGTTCTTCTGAGCCGCCGTGGTCACAGCATGATACTTAAATTTTATTTTCATGTTGTACTCTTGGTGAGTACGTGGTAGGGTCCCCGTTCCTTTCCACTGAGAGTGCCGGTGGGACCTTTTGGTAATCATTCTCCTATTTTTTCCCAGCTTGGGACCCCTTTCTTTGGGGTGGTTGGGCACCCAGTGGCTAGGGAGCAAACAGTTTAAGTTTCCTGCCCAAGGGAAAAACGCGGGGGTCGGTGACTCGAAACCCCCGAATTGATTGCCGTCGTGACAGTTTGGTCCGCGCTCTAACCATTCGGCCACCCGGCCTTGACGATCTGGGCTTCCTGATTTTTTTTTTAGCAATTTAGAGGGGGTTTTGCCATTGCCTTCCGGGTGTTTTTTTTTTCGATCACCCCCTCATTTATCCCGGGCCCGACTTGACTGGCTTGGGCCCCCCAGTGGCTGGCAGGCAATCGGGGGAAGTTTCCCTTGCCCCCGGGAAAAAACGCGCCGGCCCGGTGACTCGAACCCCCGAACTCAAATTTCCTCGTGACATCTTGAGTCCGACGCTCAACCCCTTTGGCCACCCCCGGTCCCCCCCTTTAAGTATTGTATGTGTTATATACATTCTCTCTCTCTCTCTCTTCCTCTCTCTCCTCTCTCTCTCTCATTGGGCATTTTTTATTCTTTTCTTTTTCGAGCTCTCCACACTTGCATCCCTGGGGGGGTTAGATGTGCTAACATATTCTCCTGCGAAGCCAGGAGCATTTTACAGGAAAAATAAAAAAATCTCCATTTCCGAAAAAGGGCCTCGTAGTAAAGATTAGATTTCACATTCCCATAAACTCATCTTTCTGAGAAAAAAAATACTTTTAAGACATAATTTCTCTTCGATTTTAGTTTTGTTTTTTTAGTATCGTTTCTAGTGCATTTTCCCTTCTTATATACATATTTTTCTAGATGAAGAACCCTACACAGTTACCATATACCGTGGTGTGTATGGTTGTGTGTATTTTTGGTGGAATGCCAAAAGATCTGTGGTTGGTTGGGGTGTGTATACATAATGTATAATTTTGATATGAATTATTAATATATATATATATTTTTATATAATATATATATATAATATATATAAATATAATTATATATTTTTGTATGAATATAAAATATATATATATATATATATATATTATATATATAAAATTTTATATATAAAATATATATAATAATATATATTATAAAATATATGTAAAAAAATTATATTTTATATATAAAATTTATATATATTATATATATATTATATTATAATATATATTATAATATCTATCTTTTTAACGGTAGGTTCTGTCTGAGCCCCCGTGGTCCCCAATGAACTCAATTGCAGTTTTCACTTGTGATGCTTTTGGGGTGAGTAGTGGTAGGGTCCCTTCCCTTTTCCCACGGAGAGTGCCGGTGTTACTTTTTTTAGGCAATCATTACCCTTTTTTTTTTTTCCCGGGGCTTGGGACCAGCACTTGCTTGGCTGGCTTCCCCCCAGGGGCTAGGTAGGCAGCCCAGGTGAAGTTCCTTCCCCAAAGGGAAAAAACACGCCAATAACATACTTTAACATATATAATAAATTAATATTATATTATTATATATAAATATATATATATTTATATATAATTAATATTATAATATATTATATTATATATTTAATATATAATTATATATATATTAATAATTATATATTATATTATATTATAAATAACACAACACACACACCAAATAATATATATATATTATATATATATATAAATATCTTAATTATATTATAATATATATAATATATATATATATATATAATTATATATATTATTTTAATTTATATATATATATATATATATAAAATATATATATTATATAATTTTAATATATTATATACATTTTAATAAAATTTTTTAAATTAATTTATATATATAATATATATAAAATATTAATATATATAATTATATAAATATATATTTTAAAAATATATATTAATATTATTTGTGTGTTGTGTGTGTGTATGTATATATATATATTATTATAATTTTATATTATTATATATATTATATATATATTTTAATTTTTATAATATAATAAAATTATAATATATATATATATAATAATATATATACATATATATATATAATGAAATTTTTTATTTTATGTATATATATACAAATATTTAGACACGTATTATTCATATATATATATATAAAATTATAAATATATATATATATATCTATATATAAATAATATATAATATAATATATATATATATATTTCCTATTTACACATATATGTACTAATATATAATTATATATATTATTATAAAAAATATGTAATATATACATATTATATCATATATATATATTATATAATTATTATATTATATAATATATTATATTATTTTAATATTATATTAATATATTATATTATTATATATATAAATTTAAAACACCAGGTGTGAGGATGATAGAGGGAGGGCATCAGCGTCCCAAAAACACCTCCTTTGCGGGTCATCAACTTGAATTTAAAATTGGGGTATAATATGGAAAAGTGGTAATTGCTGAATTTTTTGGGGATCAGGGTTGACTTTCCAGGCCTTAGCGATTGCAACGATGCCTTGCGGTGCTAGTTTTTGTTTTCGCTGAAAAGACGTTAATAGCAAAAGAGTGGGAAAAATATAGCGTTATGTTGGCACTTTAAAAGAAGATGAAGGGGATGGGGGGAAATTTTTTGATTATTCTCTGCCCGATATTGATCTTGTGGTTTTTTTTTTTATTTTTGGTGCACGTCCCCTTTTCCTCTGTTGCAGCCGGGGCATGGAAATCCAGAATTATCGAAGTCTAATGACACCTGTTGGGATATTTCCTTAAAAGCACTGGGCCTTTCGGCGGTAGCATTGCAATTAAGTTTTTGAGAAAGACAAACCGCTGGCAGACAGTTTCCAGGAAAAATGGTGTCAATCCTAAGAGTTTACAGGAATGTTAAAATTTCGAAAAAAGGGGAAACTAAAACTAGCTTTGGGTGTCCCAAACCGACCACACCGCGAACAGGACGCGAACACACACACACACACACACACCACACACACACACAAAAACACACACACACACAACATTATATAGAAACATATTATGGCGGGCCAAGACATATAAGCTTTTGAAAAAGGGAGCCTACACACCCCCGTCAAATCGGGGTCACGTGGGCTCCAAACCTAGCGCCTGGGTCGCCTTTTGAAACCCTCCCACCAAATCCCGGAACCCACCACCGCCCCGGCCCCCTCGCTAGCCGTCCACGCGCCCCCCCCCAGTTTAGCTCGGTGTTCATTTATTTGTGTTTATTCTTTCATCATAAAGAGTCAAACCGACCTTTTTTTCATGCTATCCCTGGTCTGTTTTGAGGCACCCCCTGCCTTTCACACACACACACACCCACCCACAAAACACACACACACACACACACACACCCCCCCACACACACACACACACACGCACAAACCACACACCACACACACACACACACCACACACACACACACACCACACCACACACACACACACACACACACACACACACACACACACACACACACACATGTATACACATGTTTGTGCACGTATGTGTGTGTGTATGCGTCCTTGGGTTACACGCCAACTGATGCTTCTTCAATAAGAAATCTTCGTTTTCTCCAAGCTACGTACTTCTAAGAAATGGCCCAGTGGCAGCAGCGCGTTCCGCATGCTGAGTGAACGGAGGCTGCACGGGTGGCCGCCCATGTCCATCGGTCCCCGCAGGTGCCTCGATCGCGGAACCCTGTGTTTGCGCTGCTAATAAAACTTCGGTGTTGATACAACGTGACTTGCAGCGGCTTTCGCTAATTACAAAATATTTGAACATATATTGCGAGCCAACATTGCAATTAGAAATATTGGCATGGACTGGCCAGGTGTTGGTCGGCAGGTAATTTAGTGAGTGCTCATTGCAAGATATATTGACGATGATGTTATTTATGTAACGAAATCAGCTATAATTACAACAGACATTTGGCTTCTTCATGTCAAATGGAATGTGAAGCTTGTGCCATGAAGCTGATTATTTCAAGGTAAAACGGACGAGACGCTTAAATACCTTTTATCGTTTCTTTTTTAAATAGTATTATAATAGTGAGATGTTTGGCAAGGTTAAAAGATATAACATGCAGGCAAAGAAGGCCGGATAATGACAATGGACCTGTTGAAAATCACATAAATTCTTTCTTTAATACATATTGTGATAATAAACGATACATGATAATAATTAATGTCACAATATATATATATTATATAAATATATATATATATATATATATATAATATAATATATA
>NW_023663237.1:0-5000 GCF_015228065.2 Penaeus monodon
AATTATTATTACCTTCGATAGTTAGAAAGATTTGTTTTGTTTTTGTTGTTGTCGTTGTTGTTTTTTTGTTGTTGCTGTGTATGTCTTTCGGTGGAGGAAGAGGAGGGGATGGAGGTCGTTTTTGTGTGTTTGTTTTGGAAGCGCGAAAGGGCTAAAAACAAGAAGGATCGCGAGCCAGCTGTAAGAGTAAAGGCATTCTGGGTCGTTAATTGAATTTTGTAAAGGGAGTGCGAGGGCGCGGAATCGAGTTATAAACTTGTCTCGGGAACTTGAATATAAAGCGAGAGCTAAGTGGACATGCATTATGCTTGTGTTAAGTTTTTAATTAAACTTGGCGGCGACACAGAGGCGGCTGGAAGCTCCAGAAGTTGGCGTTATGGGCGTGTTTTAAGCCTCTGCCTCTTTCTCTTTCTCTGTCTGTGACTCTTTATCTGCCGCTATTATTTTGCCCGTTATTACTTTCCCACTCTTTCTTTTTTCTTTTTAGTTTCACTCACTCTCAGTCGCATTATCTCTCTCTCTCTCTCTCTCTCTCTCTCTCTCTCTCTCTCTCTTCTCTCTCTCTCTCTCTCTCTCTCTCTCTCTCTCCCCTCTCTCTCGCTCTCACACACACACCCTCTCTCTCTCTCTCTCCTCCTCTCTCTCTCTCCTCCCCTCTCTCTCTCTCTCTCTCTCTCTCTCTCTCTCTCCTCTCTCTCTCTCTCTCTCTCTCTCTCTCTCTCTCGTGTTGCCAAAACAGTGATCGCTCAAGGGCAACACCGCTGAACGTCAACACGGATCCTGGGCCGTGATTGGCGGAGGCGTGCATGGAGGAAGTGCAAAGGGAGAGGACGAGTGCCTATTGGTAAATCGTGCATGGAGGTCGCGGAGACGGAGCAGAAAGTTAAGAATTGAGTTACTGGGTTACTGGCGCCACGAACTGCTAAGATCTGCAGATTTAAAAGCGATTAAACTTATAATAAGACATCAGGAGTTTCAAAAAAGAAAAAGAAAAAAAAAGGGAAATGAGCTTGCAGAATGCGGAGTTGATCGTCAACGCATGCACGAGACGCCCCGCCAGGTTACGCTCATTAGGAAGGTGCCTGGCAGTGTCAGGACCCTTGTGTTAGAGTTTCGGAATGTGCTAGAAGAATGTACATCGTGTGAGTGCTTTTGGATGTGCTTTTGTGTTTGTGACTGCGAGGGGAGGGGGAGGAGGGGAGGGGGTGTGGGTTTGGGGGAGGGAGGAGGGGAGGGGGTGTGGGAAGGGGTAGGGGGGGCAGGGAGTGAGAGTGGGAGTGGGAGATGAAGAGAGATGGAGAGGGTGAAGAAAAGGAGGGGCGAGAGGGAGAGGGAATAGGAGTGGGGATGGGAGTGGGAGAGGAAGAAGAACGAGAGGGAGTTAGGAATGGGAGAGGAGAAGAGAAGAGAAGAGAAGAGAAGAGAAGAGAAAAGAAAAGGGGAGAGGAGAAGAGAAGAGAAGAGAAGAGAAGAAGGGAGAGGAGAGGAGAGAAGAGCAGAAAAAGGGAGTGGAGAATAAAGAAGAGGGAAAAAAGGAGAGGAAGAGGCAGAGGCATTGGAAGAGAAACAAGAATAAAAGAAAGAGAAAGAGAAAGATAGAAAGGCATTCGTTACATAAAGCTTTATCCATGAAGGTAAAGGTCTTAGGGAGAGGAAGAGAGAGAGAGAGAGAGAGAGAGAGAGAGAGAGAGAGAGAGAGAGAGAGAGAGAGAGAGAGAGAGAGAGAGAGAGAGAGAGAGAGAGAAAGAGAGAGAGGTAAAGAGAGAGAGGCAACCAAAACAGAGAGAAAGAGATGGTCGCAGAAACAGAGAAAGAAAGAAAGAAACACTGCGACAAAAGATCCAAGTCTGCAGCTCCTCTCTCACCTCCCCCCCCTCCTCCTCCCCTCTCCCCTCTCTCCCCCTCTCCCCCTCTCCTCTTCTCCTCCTCTCTCCCTCTCTCCCCCTCTCCCCATCTCCTCTCTCTCCCTCTCTCCTCTTCTCCCCCTCTCCTCTTCTCCCCCTCTCTCCCTCTCCCCCTCTCCCTCTCCCCCTCTCTCCCTCCAACCCTCCAAACACACCACAGATGAGAACGCGATCTTTCCTGCGTGTGTGTGTGTGTATGTGTATGTGTATGTGTATGTGTATGTGTATGTGTGTGTGTGTGTGTGTGTGTATGTGTATGTGTGTGTGTGTATGTGTATGTGTATGTTGTGTGTGTGTGTATGTGTTGTCTGTCTGTCTGTCTATCTGTTTGTCTGTGTGCGTGTGTGTTTGTGTGTGTGTGTGTCTGTGTGTGTCTGTGTGTCTGTCTGTCTGTGTGCGTGTGCGCGTGCGCGTGCGTGTGTGCGTGCGTGCGTGCGTGCGTGCTAGCGAGGACCCAGGAGCGACCGTGTGCGAAATGGTTGTCGCAGCGGCCCTTCCCTTTTGTTATGGCTGTGACTGGAATTATCATCATGGGGCCTTGTTTATTGTTTTAGAGGGAGGGAGGGAGAGGGAGAGAGAGAGAGAGAGAGAGAGAGAGAGAGAGAGAGAGAGAGAGAGAGAGAGAGAGAGAGAGAGAGAGAGAGAGAGAGAGAGAGAGAAAGGAAAAAGAGAGAATTGAAGCGACAGACAGAACAAGAAGAGAGCAAAAGAATACGAGAGCGAGCAGGCGAGGAGTGCGTAAGTGAAAGAGCGAGAGTGAAACACGCATGCAACCCCCCCCCCCCCCCAGTTAGCACAAGCTTCACATACGTTAGTGAGGCAGGTGGGCAGGGCCGAGGAAAGGTGAAGGGGGGGGGGGTGCCATAAAATTCCCTTCCTCTCCCCTTTTCCTCCCCCCTCATTCGTGTTCTCCCTCTCTGTTTCTCTCTCATCTCCCTCTCTTCCCCCCCCCCGTCTTACCTTCTCCCCCTCCCCTGGACTTCTCTTCCCTTCCCCCAGCCCCTCTTTTACTTATTATTTATCCTTCTTCCACTCCTCTTCACCCCTTTGTTCCCTCGCCCCCTTCTCTACTTTTATTTACCCTCTCTTCTCCTCTCTTCTCTTACCTTCTCTTTCACTCTCATTTACCCCACCTCTTCCCCTCTACTCTCCTCTATCCCCCTGTTCACCCCCCCCCCTCTTTTCCATTTTAATCTACTCCTCCTCCACCTCGCTATCTCCCCTCCTTTTCTTTTTTCATCTGCCTCTCCTCCTCTCATCTCTTACCTGTTCCCCTCCTCCTCTTTTACCTACTCCCTCTCTCTCTCTCTCTCACTCTCATCTATCCCTCTCATTCATCCTCCCCCCCCCTTCCCCTTCTCCACTCTTACCTACCCTTCCTCTATTCCTCTACCCGCCTACCCCCCCCCCCCTTTACCACTCTCATCTATCTCTCCTCCACCCCTCTATCCCCCGTCTACCCCCCCCCCCCCCGCTTCACTCTCATCAACCCCTCTCCCTTGCCATAAATACTTTAGGCTGTGATCGATCGGCCGATGCATAAATGACAGATGCCGGGGCTCTCGGTGGCGGGCGCTGTCGGGCTCCGCTGTCGGGCTCCGCTGTCGGGCTCCGCTGTCGGGCTCCGCTGTCGGGCCTCACTGTCGGGCTTCGCTGTCGGCCGGGGGTCTACGGCGGTCGGGGTTATGTGTTATTGTCTTTTTCTCTCTTTTTTTTCTCGCTCTCTCGGTCTCTGTGTGTCTGTCTCTCTCCTCCTTCCCTTAATCCCTCCCTCCCTCCCTCCCGCCCTCCTTCCCTTTTCCACTCTCCCTGTCATTCTCTCACTCCTCCCTTCCTATTTTCTTCCCCGCTCCCCCCCCTTTCCTCTCTTTCCTTCTCCCTCTCTTCGTGCCTTTCCCTCACTTCTCCCTTCCTTTCTCCTCCTCCCCTCCCTCTCTCCCTTTCTTCCACTCTCCCTCTCTCCCCACCTCTTTCCTTCTACCCTCTCTCTTAGATTTTAAAACTTTCCCTTTCCCTTTCGTGGTGCACCTCTCCTCCCCCCCTTGCCCCGTGCCCCCTTCTCGTATTTCAGCCCTCCTCCCTTTTCCCCCTTCTCCCTCTCCCCCTTCCCGCCCTTGCCCCCTCCCTTTCCCTCTCTTCCCTCCCTTTCCCCCTCTCTCCTCCCTTGCCCTCCTTGTCCCTCCCTCCCCCCTCCCCCCCACGCGAAACGACGCCCTGTCAAAGCGAAGATAATCGCGCGGCGGGCAGGTGGAAGGGCGTGATTAGAGCTCCTAATTAGGCTGGGAACGCCCGTGTGATTAAGAAGTCCTTTAATTGTTTGTTATTAGTAGGAGGAAGAAGCCTGAAGTCCGAGTGCGGGGGGGTAGGGGAGGGGGAGGGTGGGCGGGGTAGATGTTGGGGTGGGGAGGGGGGAGTGGGGATAGATTTAGTAGGTAGATGGATAGAATAGATTAGATTAGATAGATGGATAGATAAGATAGATTGATAAGATAAGATAGATGGATAGATAAGATAAATAGATTGATTGATAGATTGATTTGAACGCTTTAAGTAACAGTAACAGCAATAACAACAAGAAAATAATAATTCCAGTAAAAAAAAAATATATATATATATAATCATTATTCATAACTGTGATGATCATGAAAGCCTTTGCCAATTAGTGATGGAAATGTGCTCACCAATTAAGCGTGGAGGTGTATCAGTTATATGAGTTAATCGTTAGACCTTGTTAATTATCGGACTGTAAAGGACTCCGTGTTTATTTCCCGTTGGCGATTGGACATTTCTGGGGAGAATTATGAAGGATTAGTAGGTATGTTCTTGACAAATGCTTAATTATTGGTTATTAAGGGCATTTGCCAGCTGATTCCTAAGGCTTAGTTATCGCAACGAAACAAACGAGATTTTTGTGTCCAGTTTTGATTTCAGTCAGTCTGTCTGTCTGTTTGTCTGTTTCTGTGTCTGGCTGTTTGACTCTCTTCCTCTGTCTCTGTCTCTGTCTCTATTTCTCTCTCTACCTGTCTCTCTCTCTATATTTCTCTCTCTCTCTCCTTCCCTCCCTCCCTCCCTCCCTCCCTCTCTCCCTCTCTCTCT
>NW_023663237.1:10000-15168 GCF_015228065.2 Penaeus monodon
AAGGAAAGGGGAGGAAAGGGAAGGGAAGGGAAAGGGAGAGAAGGGGAGGCGGGGAAGGGAATGGAAGGGAAGGGAGGAAGGGAAGAAGTTAGAAGAGGAGGGAGGGAGGGAAAGGGAGAAGAGGGGCGAAAGGAAGGGCAAAGGAAGGAGGGGGAGGGAAGGTGAAAAAAAAATAGATAGATAACCAAAATCAGGAAAAAAATAAATAAAAGAAATAGATTGATAAAATAGACACAGAAAAAATAGAGAAGATAACCAGAAACAGATAAATAAAAAAGAGAGATAGAGATAGCCAAAAAGAGAAAAAAGGAAATAAAAAAGAATAGATAGTTCCGGTTTTGGTGGGGTTGAGGGAGGGGGTGTGGGGGCGAATTTAGAGGGGGTGATGGGGGGTGATGGGGGTTGATGCCGGTTGATGGGGGTTGATGCCGGGTTTGGCCGAGGAATTAGAACATCCGCGGAAAGATTAAGGTGGGGGGGGGGGAGAGTGGGGGAAGTGGGGGAGCAAGGGAGAAGTGGCAAAAAGGGACACAGATGGAACACCTAACCAGCTGGTGTGTTAGAGTTGGTACACCATCTGTTCAATCCCGTCCTTGCCCTACACGTATGTAGACGCAGACGCTCATGGGCACACAGAGGTGTAAGTACGTGTTTGGTTGAATAGGTAAGACGCACACGCTTATATGCACGCCGACGCACGCATGCTCCCCCCCCCCCCCTTCTCTCTCTCCTTCATTCCTTCTTTCCTTTCCTCCTTTCTCCCCTCCCTCCCTACCTCTTTCCCTCCACCTCTCTCTCTCTCTCTCTCTCTCTCTCTCTCTCTCTCTCTCTCTCTCTCTCTCTCTCTCTCTCTCTCTCTCTCTCTCTCTCTCTCCTTCCAACTTTCTTTTCCTTTGAAGAAAGTTAACGAGGTACTTGCCGTGCGCGTTAGAAAAAGGGTTAGTGTTTATATAGGCCATGCCGGACACTTGACACGTTCTGGAGGGGCTCTGTGGAAGGAAAAGGGGAGGAGGAGGGGTAGAGGGGGGAAGGGGTGGGAGAGGGGTAGGGATAGAGGGGGAGGAGAAAGGGGTGGGGGAGGGGAGGGGTAGAGGGGGAGTAGAAATGGGTTGGAGAGGGGGAGTTGAGTGGGAGGGGGGAGGTGAGTGGGAAGGGGAGGGGAAGAGGTAAGAGAGGGCGAGGGGACGGGAGGAGGGAGAGGAAGGGGGGAGGGGAGAGACAGGGAGTGGGAGGGGGAAGCGGAGTGAATGTGGGAGTGTGGGAAGACAGATAGGGTTGAGTAATGGGTGAGAGGAAATGAGAGAAAAAGGGACAACGTAGAGGGAATAGGAGAGGAAGGGGCGATGGGAGGAGGAGGGAGAAGGGGGAGGTTGAGGTTTGGGGGGGGGGGGCGGAGTGAGAGAGTGAGAAGTAGTGAGAGAAAGAGATTTAGAGTAGAAGATAGATCAGCGGAGAGAGAAAGAGAAAGAGTAAGAGACAGAAACAGAGGAAAAGAGAGATACAGAGACAGAGAAAAAAAAGAGAAAGAGAATGAGAGAAAGAAAGATACATAGACAGAGAGACATCGACAGAGATAAAGGATAGAGGGAGAAAAGAGAAAGAAAGATACACAGACAGAGAGACATCAACAGAGATAAAGGGATAGAGAAAGAGAAAGAGAAGAGAGATCCCAAGAGACATCAAAAGAGATAAAGGGATAGAGAGAGAGAGAGAAAAGAGAAAGAGAATGCTAGTTGAGAACGTCGAGAGCTGGGCTGGAGGGCAGGCGAGTGGCCGCGATGGGGATGCGAGAAAGGGAGGGAATATTCGTATGAGTATACGAGGACGGAGAAATGAGTCTGTCGTCGAGAGGTGTGTTATTCTGAGCAGGCGAAGGACAGCCAGGAGGGTCATTTCGGGGCTGCGTTTCGCTTTCTTTCTCTCTTCTCTCTCTCTCTCTCTCTCTCTCTCCCTCTCTCTCTCTCTCTCTCTCTCTCCCCTCTCTTTTCCCTCTTTTCTCTTTTCCTCTCTCTCTCTCTTTTCCCTCCCCCTCTCCCCCTCTCTCTCCCTCCCCCTCTCTCTCTCTCTCCCTCCCTCTCCCCCTCTCTCTCTCTCTCCCTTTCTCTCTTCTCTACCCTCTCTCCCCATCCTCATCTCTCTTTTCCTCCTCTCTCTCCTCCCCTCTCTCTCTCTCCTCCTCTCCCCTTCCTCTCTCTTCCCCCTCTCCCTCTCTCCTCCCTCCCCTTCCTCCCTCCCTCCCCCCCCTCCCCCCCCCCCTCCCCCCTCCCCCCCCCCCCTTCCCTCCCCTTTTTCCCCTCCCACTTTCCACCCCCCCCCACCTCCCCCCCTCCCCCCCTCCCTCCCTCCCTCCAGCCCGCCGATGCCTCGCATGCGCACCTTTAAGGGAGCCTAAAATTAAAACCCCCCCCCGGGCCCGCTTTAAAAAACTCAAAGTGGGGAAACGCGTGCCTCTCGACCGGCGTGATGACCGCGGCGCCCCTCCCGCCGCTTCTCTCTCGTTTCTCGTCTCTGTCCGCTTCTTGCTCCGGCTTTGGGACCGTTTTTTTTTTTTTGGGGGGGGGTGGGGTGGGTGGGGTTGGGGGGGGGGTTTTTTTTGGGTGTTTGTGTTTGTCTTTGTTCGTTTGTCGGTATGTGTCTGTTTGTCTTTAAATTTTTCCCTTTCTGTTTATTGTCTCTGTATTTTCTCTCCTCTCTCTTCTCGCTCTCCCCCTTTTCTCTCCTGCCTATATGCTTCTCTCCCTCTTTCTCTTCCTCCTTCTCTCCCTCCTTCTTCCATTTTCTCTCCCTTTCTCTTCCCCTTTTCCCCTTTTCCCCTTTTTCCCCTCTTGGGTTTGCCCGCCATTTCCAGAAACGAGTAAACGTTTTCAGATTTTTGGGAATTTATATTTTTACCGGTGTCTATTTTCCTTTTTCTTTTTTCTTTAACAAAAATAATAAATGGATAAAAAAGTTTTTCGCATTTTCCTGCTGTACGTAAGATCCCCCCCCCCCCCCTTCTCCTTTTTCTTCTCGTACCTTCAACACTTTTTTTTATTACGTAATTATTCTCTCTCTCTCTCTCTCTCTCTCTCTCTCTCTCTCTCCTTCCTCCTCTCTCTCTCTCCTCCCTTCTCTCTCTCTCTCCTCTCTCTCTCTCTCTCTACCCATTCTTCTCCTCGTACCTTGAACACTTTCCTTCGTTACGTCATTCTCCCATCTTCCCCGCCTCCTTCAGGATTCTTTTGGGCCCCGCTTCTGCGGGGGAAGGGATTGGGCCCCAGCCTGCAGTGCGTGTAAACCGGTTTTTGGGAGCGCTGCTTCTGGGGGTTTAAATTCCTGCAGTAACGGTTTTAACGGTTTTTAACGGTCGCGTGTAAGCCATGTCAGATTTTTCTTTATGATCTTTCTCTGTTTCGTACTCTCGCTCTCTTTTCTTCTTCCTCTCTCTTTCCTCTCTCTCTCCCCCCTATCTTCTATCTACTCCCTTTTGCATATATAATATATATAATATTATTATATATTAAAATATTAAAATATATACTAACCTTCCTTCTCTCCTCTCTTCTCCTCTCCTCCTCCTTCTTCTCTCTCTCTCTCTCTCTTTTTTTACTCTCACTCTCACTCTCACTCTCTTCCTCTTCCTCTTCATTTATCTATGTATCTATCTGTGTGTGTATGTATGTATGTATGTATGTTATAATGTTAGTATAGGGTTTTGTATATAATGTATATAATATTATAATTTGATTGTTATATTATATATGTTAGATGTATATGTAAAATATTTTATTATGTGTATATATTAAAAAATTTATATATATATTATTATATATATTATATTATTATATTATTATAGACATAGAGAGAGAAGAGAGAGAGGAAAAGAGAGAGAGAGAAGAGAGAGAGAGAGAGAGAAAGAGAGAGAGAGAGAAGAGAGGAAGAGGAACACAAGAGAGGAGAGAGAAAAGAGAGAGGAGAGAGAGAAGAGAGAGAGAGAGAGAGAGAAGAGAGGAGAGAAGACAGAGAGAGAGAGAGAAAGAGAAAAGAGGACACAGGAGAGAGAGGGGAAGAGAGAGCGAGGTTAGATGGCCCCGATAAATCAAAAAACGGCCCTTTGATAGCCCGGCGCCTCCATCGCCAAATAAAAGCGTGGGAACGTATTTAAGCGTCGTCGTCCGCGCTCGGGAGCGAGAAAAGCCTTCGTCTTTTTTCTCTCTCTCTCTCTCTCTTTTTTTTTTTTTTTTTTTTTTTTTTTTTTTTTTTTTTTTTTTTTTTTTTTTCCTCTCCTGGGCTTGTCTTTGTGTTTGATTGGTATGTTTTGAAGGGGATTTGTTTACGTTTTTTTTTTATTTTATTCATTTATTTTTATTGTTATTATTATTATTATTATTATTAGTATTAGTATTCTTGTTGCTATTATTATTATTATTATTATTATTATAATAATAATAATTATTATTATTTTTGTTATTTTATTACTATTGTTTTGTTGTTGTTGTTTTTTGTTGTTTTTTGTTTTTTGTTATTTTTTTATTATTATTATTATTATTATTATTATTATTATTATTATTATTCGCTATTTATTATTTCATAATGACTGATAATAATGAATCGTTCGTTTTCACTCTCACTCATGCTATACACTGTTGCTTGTTTATTGAATTTAACCTCGACGTGGACTGCAGGAAAAACCACTGGTGGAACGATAAACAAAGACATGCCTTGAGTTTTTCCTCTTTCTCCTTCCTTCGCCTTCCCCTCCTTCTTTCTTTCTTTCTTTCTTTCTTTCTTCCTTTCCCCTCTTTTTCCCTGCCTCTTCATTCTGTTCTGTTTTCTTTTTCTTTGCTTTTATTTCTCGTTTTTCGTTTTGTTTCTTGTTCTCTATCGTTCCTCCTCCTTCCTTTCTTCCTCCTCTATTTCCTCTCCTTCTCCTTCCTTCCTCCATTCCCTTTCCTTCACCTTCCTTTCTGTCTCCTTCCTGCCCCTCCTTCCCCATCTACTTTCTCCTTTCTCCCTCTCTTCTCCCCTCTCCCTCTTCCCTTTCCTCCCAACTCTTTTCTTTTCCTTCCTTCTCTATCTCTCCTTTATTTTCTCCCATTCTTCCCTCCATCCATCCTGTATCATCCGTATCTCTCCTCATACTATCCCCCCCCCCCTCCCTCTCTCTCTCTCTCCTCTCTCCCTCTTCC
>NW_023663238.1:0-2500 GCF_015228065.2 Penaeus monodon
AAATTTCAAAAAACCCTAGTAGGGGCGAAGGTGGACGACCTTATCACTGTCCGGGACAGAATGGGGGTCGACGAAGTAAATAAAATCGTCATCTATTCCTTGCGGGCTTGATGGTTCTAAATTGGACTTAGTGCCACGTGGCAACAGCCACATAGTCTATTGGTAACATGGCTTACAGAAATCGTGCTTATGTATATCGCTATACCTGGTAAGTCGAATTAGACGGCTATCCATTACTGAGGGGTCACCAGTTAAGGATGAGACAAAATGGCTTCCAGGTGCACCAAGGCCTATGAGAGGGGATGTGTGACCCACCACTGGATCATTCCACCCTGAAACAGAGAGAACTCTCCCATTTGTGTTTGCAGTACATAGTATCCCGTATTGCTAGGAGACAGGAGTCCTGGAAGTTGAGCAATGCTGCACACTGCGCCCTTTAGCTAGCAACACACCTCTTTGTCCTTAATTCTGGTTAGACGATGGCTTGATCAAGGCCCATCAAGTCAAGTCGGCTCGCATTGGTCCCGCAACTATCATCAGCACTGGGTGGCTATTGCATATATTTCCTCATTACCCTTGTGGCTGTTGGGTGTAAAAGCCTCCTTCGTCGGTGGACTCCATGGTGGGTGGTGGGTAAGTAATTAATTGTAATTTGTATTTCTACAAATTTAAAAAGAACCGACTCCCTCCCTGACACTTACACAATTCCTTGGCCAATCCCTCTCAAATATCACCTCTTGTCACTCTGGAACTTTTCAAGGTCCCTATCGGCAGGAATGCTTCCCGGGCTCCCAGACCTTAATCCATCAAAAGAATCTTCCCTGGTAAATATGAAAGTATTTCATAAAAGAAGCATCGTGTGGTTAAGATCACTGATGATATGTCCATCAATGATCTTGTGACAATAGCCTGACAATCGAAGTTTCATCACCAGATGAAATTGACCGTTTGTGCCAAGTGTACCAAAAGTGTGTAAAATTTTATACAACAGTTCATCAAGGAGATGGCAACTGTCCAGGTCCGATATGCTATTATAATGAAGCTTCTTCAAAGCATTGTAACAGGTACAACTTTGATAAAGAGGTGTTGGTAATTAGGAGAAAGGTAGTTTTCCAGAGGCAAAGTGTCGTGCTCATGTGCTCTTCGCACAGCCAGGTAAGTCCTTTGGCTTGGTACTGGCCTGACCTCCTTCCCGTCATCCCTTAACCTCCAATATTTCTTGGAACACTGCCACTACAGTTCGGTCTCAGTCCTCAAATACTGAAACTGCCTCTGGTGAGTTGCTCCACCAGAAGTGAAGTAGGAGTGAGGGGTCTATTGAGGAGACTCCTCTTCCTAATGTAAGGATTTTGGAGCCATCAGGCAAGGTTCCAGATGCGTCAACGATGACAGCTCCAGCTACTACCTCATCCAGAAGACAGAAGAAACTATTATTTTCCTAAAATAAAATTGTTATTAGAATATAAGTATCCAGAATATTAATCATCATCAATAACGGTACGCTCATGTTTGAGCAGCCGTGGACCTCTCCACCATCCTTCGCCACTCAACTCAATCCTGCACCTTTCTTTCCACTTGTACCATCGACAACCCACAATTATCTTTGATATTGTCGCTCAGTCTTGTCTTCGGTTTGCCTCTTCCTCTGTTTCCTATCACCATCCCTGTCAGCAAGTTTTTCTCAATACTTTTACTTCTCATCACATGACCAATAAACTTTAATTTCCTTTTGTTCAAGATGTCCAACAATCGGTCTTTACAATTTATTTTTCTCAGCACTTCATCATTCGTTTTCTTCTCTGTCCAGTTAATACGTAGTACTCGTCTGTAACACCACATTTCAAAACTATTGAACTTTTTCTTGTCTATCTTCTTCAGCACCCAACACTCAGAACCATATGATGCAATTAGGAAAACTAATGAGTTCAACAACCTCAGGTTTGTCCGTAAGGTAATGCTTCGGTCTTTCCAGATGTTATTGAGAGCAACTGTGGCATTTTTGGCAATGGTAATTCTTCTTTTTATCTCCGGTGAATCATCATATGTATTAGTTAAAACAGCTCCAAGATAAGTGAACTCTTTCACATTTTCCACAACCATTCCATTGATCCATGTTCATCATTGTTCATTGCCGGTTATCTTTGAATCTTCTGATCTTAGTTTTCTTGGTATTAAGAAACAAGCCAGCCTTTTTGCTTGCTTCTCTAACTTTATCTAGTAGCTGTTGTAGTTCAGTGATACTGCTGGCAATCAAAACTATATCATCGGCATACCTTAGATTTGATATTTTGTATCCTCCAACATCTATAGTTCCTTCAAAATTCTCTAGAGCACCTTTCATAATTGCTTCAGAATATATGTTAAAGAGATGCGGGGACAGAATGCAACCCTGTCGCACTCCTTGTTTGACTTCGAACCATTCTGTTAACCCATAAGTGGTTCTTGCAGCTGCTTGTTGTTGGTCATACATGGCTTTTATTAGTTGGATGATGTGTTTTGG
>NW_023663238.1:12500-15000 GCF_015228065.2 Penaeus monodon
GAAATGCAGAGAAGGCAGTCCAGGGTTCATAACGGCAATCGCCCAGATTGTCACAGCCCTGAAGGAGAGGGAAACTGGGCCTATCCAAGCCAATTTCCATTCAACCTCAGAGCAAGTTCATTCAACAAGTGAGGAATTTAACTTTAAGTTCTCAACTCTGACCTTTTCTAATGTCTCATCACTGCATCATTGGGTATCTGATACTGAATCAGAATACATCGTCACAAAAGACAACAGATGTTATTCAAATAACAGAAATTTTTCTTCTCTACCCGATTGTGTAATAACGAACACTGATATCCTAAAAGGGGACTCGGGGGATCATATCTTTGTGGTGCAAAAAACAGTGGCTTGATTACTTCGGTCAGGAACAATCTCCTGCTCCATGACAGGCAAACTGCCACAATGATGTCAGATCTCTCACTGTTGATACCCCTGGTCGGCAAGCTTTACAATGGATACAGTAGGGCCAAGTAGTAGAAACTAAGACTCAGCGAAGTTTGCTATACTGCAGCACGGACCTTGTAATCATGGAGGGAAACTTTAATTCTGAAAAACCCCATTCCTGCCTCCCCATAGCGAGCAGCTGCAGCAGGCCTATCGCATATCCGAAATGCTTTTAGTCATGCCCTGAGATCGCACTAACACCCCCAAGCCAATGTATGTCAGAGGAGGAAGGACAATCAGATGATGTGTCGACGAATTTACCACAAGCAATCATTATGCCACCACAATAATCCTAGATGGAAGGAAGACAAGGCTAACTGGCATGCCGTCGAGAATGCCTTGACCCCTGCCTAAGATACTCATTGCCATGAATCTGCAAGAACAAGTAGTGGGCCCGTCTGCCAGGCAGATTAAGGGGAAACCAGAATGCTTACAACCCGGCGAAATTACTCTCATAAAAATTTAAAAACATTATTTACCAGCCCTGTGCTCTGCTGTGATCTCTTACCCCATCAGTTCCCTCATAGGGCTAGTAGGTGAGCTTGTTTCTTCTGCAATTCACTAATACTTCCCAAAACCCCCACTCTACCACAGAGTTAGAAGAGGGCTAACATAGTCATCATTCCAAACAATAGGAGCCGGGGAAATATTGTCCCAGCTGACTGGGTAAGATGGTCAAGAAAATGGTACTAACTCTCTCCTGTGGGACCCCACAAAAATACCATAGGCTTAAAGTACATGAGCACAGCTCACAGCATAGGCACACTTTTAAGCCTACCAAAACTTTTACATCTGTGGTAGTATTCTTAAATCTGGAGAAGGCTTTTGAACTGGCAAAATTCTCTTGGTATTCAGCAGACCATGACTCAGAGGGGATCCAAGTAAACTCTTGGCCTGTGGTAGGTGACTATTTCAGGAATAGAACTGCCAGAGTCAGGTTCCAAGGTCAACTGTCACAGTTCTTGCAAATAGAAAATGGTACACCCACAGGGTAGTGTCCTTACCCTAAAACCCCATTCAACTCCTTAAGGTCCAGCATTCTCAATAACCTTTTCGGAGGGGTGCAAAATCATCTCTAATGTGGATGATCTTGGAATTATCTCCAAAAGTATGTCACAGCTTAAGGAGACCCAATGCTGTGTGGACCTCGTGTCTGAGGAATACTAGGACAAAGCTTAAATATCTGGGAACACGCTATTCATATTAATTTTCAAAGCCAAAGGGATGGCTCTGAAAAATAGTGTCCCTGGTAAAAGTCTGCACGTTACAGAGAATGGTCCTAGAATGGTTCAAGTCCTCCAATATCTAGAGGTATGGGTCGACCATAGCACAGAGGATTTTTGCTCAAGGTAGAAGAGCCAAACTGAAAATTCAGCGAGAAAGCGAGAAGCTCCCTCTCTGTCAGATACGCTCAGATGCTAAAGGCTATGAGCTACTGGGACTCTCTTCCTTCTTACCAGAATTAATTGGGCTACCATTGAGCATTCGCAGATTTTGCCACTATTGACCATGCTGACAGGTGTTACAATCACTGTGGGGAGGGTGCCACCCTCTTACACTCTCTACAAAGGGTTTCCCGTACACATGCTTGCGAGAAGTTTATGCCTCTTGCTTACACCGCAAGGTTATAAAGCCTGCTGGCAATCGGCCACAGCGATAAGTTGAGACAGTTCTAGATAGCTGATAAAGGCCGGGCCTTTATATATGTAGGCCAGGGCGAAGCTAACCCTCACGATTCTCACTTTAACTGAAAACCAATCTTACACCAGAGCGAAGTCAAATGGAATATGATGGATTTTGATTTGAGGCGAGAAACGGACGAAGCACGAGCAGAATTATGATATAGATAGTATAATATGATATCTTCTTCATCACGACACAGCAAAGAAATATATAATGATATTAAGAGTGATAATCGAAACACATCAGAGTAATAAGGATGATATAGTAAAGGCTATAATAATAACCATAATGATATTAATGATGACAATAAGTTATGAAGATGATAATGATAATTAGAGTAATCATTATTAGAGGGAAAAAGGTATTATTA
>NW_023663238.1:25000-45000 GCF_015228065.2 Penaeus monodon
TTATTGAATAGATACTGGTTAATTTTCTTCCAATTCCGCCGAATTTAAGCATTTAGATATGAACTATGCACTCTAAAAAAAGTCTACTGATAGATATATTAATAAGAATTTGCTAGGTTTTCCATTAAGAAAAGAAATTAAATTTTTCAAACTAACTTGTTTACGACTAAAATAAAAAATAAAAATATTTTAAAGGGTATAGTAGAAATCCTTATAAAGATACTCGTATTACCAGAATCGGAGATTCTTAAAAGGTGCAATTTAAGGGTATGGATTTGCTATCAGAATTTATTTTTGGTTTATTCCATTTGTTAAAATGGCCCTTCTTGGAAAGACATGCCGTCTGTTTTACTTTGCTTCTAAATTCCCCTCTGTGTGCAATGAATGGCGGCGTTACCATCCACCACTGGTGGCAAATGATTTGAACGTAGGTCAACAAGATTGCTAGACAGATCGTTACCGCTGCCCCACACAGCACATTTTTAAAACTCTTTTTTTTTTCACTTAAACCCTAGTGGGTTTACTCAAAGTGAATGTCATTTTCTGCTTAGTGTATCCTCCTTTTTGTACAAATTACCACAAAGTTTAACTTTACTGATCATGGCTTGGTTAATTGCTTCATATTTTCAATGTATATGGAATTCAACTTGCTATTAAGTATAGATGAAAAACAAAGGCGGTAATCATTATAAAAAGTATTTTTTGTTATCTACATTCCCTACAAAAATCTACTGTACACACAGAAAACTGTAAAAACAATCAGGTCAGTATTATAGAGAACATTATGGAATTACTATATAGAGTGATGTCATGAATTAAAAACTAGTATGGGCCTATCCATACTAAGCTAGAAAATATAATAGTTACTTGAAGGAGAACTGGGTTTTGTGTAAGGAAAAGGCCTCTCTTATAATCCGCAAGATACTGTATGTACTTACGGAATTAGATTCCTGAATATGCAGATATGGATTGTTTACCTGGATTTTATACACTTTCTGCCAGATATTGGAAGCCCCCCAAAGGTTTTGGGGTCAGAGGCAATTAATTCTATGTAAAAACTTTCCTGCTGTATGGTGATTTATATAATGAAAAATTTGCCGAAAAGTAATGCAGCCAAAAACTTATTTTAAAAAAATAGGAGTTTTATCTCGATAACAGATTTATAATTCAACTAAAGTTTGTTTAAGTTTAAAGTACAATTATTTTGCATATTGCAATTTAAGCCTTACTTTCATGGTCCCCTTCGAATCGGTGAAAATGAAACACGCAGCATTCGCATAATTTCAGACGAACCTGTAATTTTTTCGCAGTACTGTTCACCATGATACTTTCTTATTGCTAAAAGAACATACGCACAGTGCATATCAAAACGAAAATTTTGCTAATGTGTTTACCTGCATAAATTTGACGTCTCAGTAACTCGATTTTTATTTATTACGTGAATTCGGCGACAAAAAATCCTCCGGATTGGTTGGTCACAAAGATGACGTCATGACTTCAATGTACTTATGCCTTACGGCTACTAGAGTCCACTACTGAGCTTGTGTGTACGCCGAACATTGTGTGCTATAAAAGATCGATGTCATTGATTATCACAAGCCAAAAACGAGAATTAAGAACATTTTGCAAACGTTTAAATTTAAAATAATCTTCCTTGACTGAGGACATGCGACCCTAACTCCCTCCGTATCTGGATGAAACGTCCCGCCGCCTTGTAGCCCTGGGAGGGGCCAACTTCACAGCGCCTCCGAAAGCCCCTCGGCCCCCAAAAAATTTTTCTTCAGAAAATGACCTTTTAAACCCATCGTTTTAGTCTCCTTACACAGACTCTTCAAGTAGGTTAGATTTTATCGTCTTATATATATTCTAGCTTTTCCTTACGAAAGAAGTCTTCTATTTCAATTACTAACCGGTATAATTACCCATGTCGATACACACACGACACACACACCCACACACCCCACACACACACACACACACACACACACACACACACACACACACACACAAAACACATATATTTTATATACATATAATATGTATATATATGTATATATATACATTATATATTTTTCTATCTATCTATCTACTATCTATCTATCTATCTATTTTATCTATCTATATATATATATATAATATATTATATATATATATTATATTATGAATAACAAAACACTCCACCGTTGTTGATTCTATGGTATAAAAAAACATGGGGGAAGACAGAGGATGTGGAAGCGACTATCGGCAGGAGAAAAGCCACTTTCAATTTGCGCCGCTGATCATCCATCTGATGGCCTGTGTCCCACTGATGGCTGGAGGCAGCGAAATTTTTGTTAAGACAGAAAGCTTAGGCACCTTTTCTTCCGAATCTCAAAGATCAGATCAAACAACCCTGGTCTTCCTTTATTTCTAGCCTGGCTGGCAAGTTTCTCACTCCTCCCTTGGCACCTTCTCTCCTGCTCACCTTCGCCACTCTCAGGACTTCATCTACCGTGCCGTGGTGTCTCGCCGGCGACCACGATGAGCTTGGTTGTCGACTCCCTGATGACCCCCTGATTATCAGTGGTGTGTGTGGTGTGTGTGTGTGTGTGTGTGTTTGTGTGTGTGTGGTGTGTGTGTGTGTGGTGTGTGTGTGTTTGTGTCGTGTGTGTGTGTTTTCGTTTTAGTATATATATATATATATATATAGATATATATATATATATATATATATATATATATATATTGTATATTTATATGTATATTGTCCTAAATCTCTCTCTCTCTCTCTCTATACACACACACACACACTACCACACAACCATATATATATATATGCGCTATAATTCATACATATTATATAATATAATATATATAATATATAATATATATATCTAGAGTGTTGTGGTGTGTGTGTGTGTGTGGTGTTGTGTGTGTGTTTGTGTGTGTGTATTGTGTGTGTTATACTTTATATATATAGTTACTATATAATATATAATATATAATATATATATATATCTATATCTATATTTATATAGCTACATATTATCCACACACACACACACACACACCACACCACCTAATATTATTATATATATATATATAGATATATATAATATATATATATATATTATATTATATGTGTGGTGTGTGTGGTGTGTTGTGGTGTGTGTGTGTGTGTGTGTGTTTGTGTGTACATACACGCGCGCGCGCGCGCAATCACACACACACACACACACACACACACACACACACACACACACACACACCACCCAACCCCCACATATATATTATATATATATATATATTACCTATATTATATTATGTTATATACATATATATAATATATATATAATATATATATAGATATATTTATATAATTATATAAATATATATATATCATAACATGTAGATATATAAAAAATACATATATATATATATATATAGATATATATATAGATATATATATATATATATATATATATATATATATATATTGTTTGTATATGTATATGTATATATACATACACTTATATCTCTCTCGTCTCTCCTATCATCTCTCCTCCCCCCTCTCTCGCTCTCTCTCTCTCTCTATATATTAATATATAATATATAATATAATATATATATATATGGGTGTGGGGTGTGTGTGTAGGTGTGTGTGTGTTCGTGTGTGTGTGTGTGTGTGTGTGTATGGTGTGTGTGTTTGTTGTGTTGTGTGTGTGTGTGTGTAGCGCTGCGCTTGTATCTATTTACGTATGTTCCACACACTCACACACACACCACACACACACAACACCACACACACACACCACACACACACCACACACACACACACACCCACATATATAATATATATATATAGAATAGATTAGATATGTGTATGTATACATATACAAACATATATATATGATATATATCTATATGAATAATAAGTTGCTATATACTTATATAAATATGCATATGTATATACAACATATATTTGTATCTGTATTATACGTACATATCATATATTATCTATATATATATATATATCATATATATATATATATATATATACGTAGAAAATGTATTTATATATTCCAGCACACACACACACACATACATGCACACAAACATATATGTGTGTTGTGTTCGTGTGTGTGTGTGTGTGTGTGTGTGTGTGTGTGGTGTGTGTGTGTGTGTGGTGTGTGTGTGTGTGTGTGTGTATGGTATGTGTGTGTCTGTGTGCTTGCGTGCGTGCGTGTGGTATTGAGTTTGCAGGTAACAAGCGGATGACCTGCGTGGAGCTAGGTAACCAATAATGGATTGCTCTTTGCCTTAGTTTTGGTCGTCTTTGTGGCTTAAGCACACCTCAAGCGACACCACCCACTTATTGACGTGTAGGAATGTGTATATATAACATTTTGTGAAATGAGAATACAAAGGGAAGATGTAATGTTCCCAACAAACTTTGGATAAAATACCTCAGGTTAGCAATCTCAAACTAGCGGCATGTGTACCACTGGCACCAGTTACTCACTGATCGAGTGCCCACAATAGTTAAATCACTTGTTTCCTAATTTTCAGACTAGGCATGCTTTCCTCAAAGGCGTTTATTTGTGGAGTGAGTTTATAACAGGATGGGTAGATGGCTCTTCATTCACTATTCGCTTTATCTCCACTGTCTCTATTTCTTACCTCTCTTTGTTTTTCCTCTCCTGATTACGTTATTCTTTCGGTGAGGGGAATCACGACGGAAAAAAGCATATGTTTTAGATCACTATTACATGCCTGCTCTTAAGGTTTTCGCATAACAGAGGGGTAATGCGACGGCATATTAAGCGGTCTATTGAGTAACAGCCCTTTACGATCTTTTTAAAAGGAAATGTTGAATCTCTCTCAAACTAGCGCTAGTGTGATGCGTTGCTCAGATTAGTTTGCCATAATGGTTAAATCACTTGTTTCCTATTTTCAGATTCTAGGTGTCATGCCTCAGTTCGTATTTGTTGGTAAATCCTCAGATAGAAACCTCTTTATATTTGATCATACACTTTTTGGGGTTAATCTGATTAATTAAGAAGTCACTGTTCACTCCGTTATAAGCACATTATTCGCAGAGTTAAGGTCGTAAATTCTTCCATCTTTGTGACCCTTACTTTATGTGATACTGAGAGTCTTTATCATTAGGTTTCGAGCCTGTCTTTCCTATAATACTCTGTCTCTAATTCCCTTTCTTTACTTTACAGTGCGTCTGCTACTAAGGTCAAACGTTTTCTCCAGAGAATCACCCTTCATGTGCTATATTGGTACGTATAAAATAAAGGAAGTAAATATTCTTATACTTAAAATCTTCCCGGATATCACCAACCCTGTTTAAACTTTTTTTTTTTTTTTTTTTTTTTTTCCAGTTCTTTTCTTTACTTTAAAAGGACGTATTACTATTTTAACGAAAAATTTCATTAAACACAAATTTTTTATTTTCCCATTTTCCCGCCCCAAGGTCACTCCAGGATAACCGGAGGACCAGTTTAAACTAATCATACCACACCCCACCTCCCATTACATCATCTAAAACAAAACTTGCGAAACCATATATGTTATCAATATAATATATAATTATATATAATTATTATATATATATATATTGTTGTGTGTGTGTTGTTTTTGGTGTTTTGTGTGTGTGTGGTGTGTAGCGGTGTGTGTGTGTGTGTGTGTGTGTGTGGGGTGTATGTTGTGGTTGTAATATATGTGTGGGGTTGGTAATATATTAAAAATGTTTATATGAGTATACATATGCGTATTTTGGTGTGTTTTTACACACACACACACACGCAAATTTTAATATATATAATATATAAAATTATATAATATATATAATATAAAATGTAGTAAAAAAAAAAAAAAAAAAAAAAACACACACACAACAACACACACACACCACACCACACACCCCCCCCCCCCCCACACAACACAATTATATATATATATTATATATATTTTATATTATATAATATAATATATATATATATATAAGCGGGTGTGTGTGTGTGTGTGTGTGTGTGTACTTTTATGTTTTGTTATGTATGTATGTATGTATGTATTATTTTTTTTAATATATAAAAAAAATATTATTATTATGTATAATTTATAAAATTTATTAAATATGTATGTGTATATATAATTTTATATGTATAATATATATTTTATTATATAATTATATATATATTTTATATATTTTTGTGGTTGTGTGGTGTGTGTTGTGTGTGTGTGTGTGGTGTGTGGGTGTGTGGAGCAAAACAAGGCCAAATACCAATCCTTGTCTTGCTTCTGCAATCCAGGAAACATTCCTTGTGTCACCATTGGGCTATTACTAAAACCTGGTTTTGTGGATGTTTTGGGTTTCCCCTGGACCTGAGGGGCGAAGACTTTAGCTGTAAATTCAGAACGATTGTCATTTTGCAAGGCAGGGGCCCAAAACAAAAGGGAAATATGCCCGAAAATTAAAAGGCATTTACGCCCTTTTTGATGAAAGTGCAAATATACAGGTTCGTGAGGTGACACTGGTGACCATGACCACTTGAACTGACCCCTGAGGTTTCTTTTGTGTTTTAGCGTATTTTGCCCAAGATTTGTACTTCTTTCGTCACGTCCACCATGCCCTGTTGAAATTTGGGGCCCCTCTTGATGATGCAAAAGTACTTTAATGGTCAAATCTAAATTGGCTTTTTATCTACAATCTTGCTTTTTTTGGTAAGCTTTTCAATGCCCCATTACCCCCTCCGGGGTTATTTTCCCTTTGTTCTTTTAAGGTGTGCAAGGTGTATAATAACACGTTTTTATTCTTTTCATTACTGGATTTTTTGTTGCAAATGAAAATTTGTAACTCACTTCCATGTAAAATCCTTAAAATTAATTATAGTTGTCTTTTTCCCTTTGTTCCAACCCAATCTGGATTTTAAATAAGAAACTTATTTTGGGAAAATTTTATTTTCATCCCGAATTTGGGAAGATGGTTCTGGGCTTAGTCTTTATGGGTTTTAAAGACTTCTTTGGCATCAAGTATTGGCCTGTTGATACTTTTAAAATGGCTTTTCTCTATAATCTGCCTCAAACTAGCCCCTTTGTCACGCAGCCATTTTCACACAATTCTAATTTTCTTTTTGTTTTTCTTTTTAAATTTTACACTATCCCCTTTTTTTTTCCTTTCTTTTCTTCTTTTTTCCTTCAGGTTTTTACACAAATCTCTTCTTATTTTTAATTCTTTTCTGTCCTCTTTCTCTCATCTTGTAATATCTCGGTAAAGGGAAAATAAGGAAACCATAGCGAAACTTCCCCCGCCCGGCTATGTCAAGAAGGGAAAACCGCTGTGTCGACTAATGCCGACCGTCACTCGCTGGTGCTGCCCCGGCGAACCGAGCCCCTTTTACCCCCCCGTGGCCCACCCGCAGTAACCTCGGGGGACAAATTTCAAATTTTCGCGCCTGGCGGGCGCGAACCGCCGCCCCTCGGGTAAGGCCGACACGTTACCGCGTAATCTGGAGGCAAAGAGGGAAAAAGGAGGGGTTACAAAGAAGGAGGGAAGGGAACACGGGAAAACGGGGTAGGCAAGGAGAGGGCGGAAAATCTGGAATCCGGTGGATTTCGAAAAATGAGTCTCACTTTTCATAACTAGTTTTTGTATTGGTTTTTTTCGATCAGGTGGTGGATGGTATATATATATATTTTTAATATAATATATATAAAATATATATATATATATATTATATGTGTGTGTTTGTGGTGTTTGTGTGTGTTGGTGTGTTTGGGGGGTGTTGTTATTTATAAATATTATATATATATATAATAATAATTAATATTTTAATATTAATTTTGTTAGTACACACAACACACACACACACACCACAAAAACACCAAAACACAACACACACACACACACACACACACCACCAAAAACACACACACACGCACGCACCTATGTGACATGATAATATATACATATAAGATGGTGACAGATAAAAAATAAATAGACAGATTATACAATAGAGTTGCATGGAAAGATGGGATTATATGAAGTCTTGGATTCTAGCCCTTATCCCCTGTGCCGCTCCACTACTCCTCTAGGGGCAAAATCCAGAACATAAAAGGGAGAATGGGTTATTACACAATTTCCCGGGAACCACACAGCAAGTTGGTAATAATGATTACCTTTTGCAATTTCAGTATGATGAATTTTTTTGCGTTCCCAAAAAACTGACTGATAAAAACCCCGGGGGACAGTATAAACCAACCATACCACACACCCCTTCATACACACCCCACACCAGATACGGACAAAAATATTGACGAAAACCCAATGCCAACCCCCTTTCTTTCAAATTTTTGACACGAAAATAGCGATTTATTTTTTTGCTGAAAATTTTTATATAAAATTTAGTAATTTGGAAGTGGGGATTATTTTGCGAAAACTGTATACTAATGGTCTATTACAGCAGTATATAACGATAACAAAAATTTTTAAAACTTGTTTTTCTGCATCGCGAAGGGGGGTAAATTTCTTTTAAACAAATTTTCCTAGGCAGAAAAAATTGATATTTTGTAACGTTGTGTCTCCTTGGGTAAAAATGAAAGTCGTTTTGAGAGGAAAATATATGACATCCAGTGTAAAATATTTTTAAAAGAGACCCCAAAACCTTAGTCAGTGTATATAAAAGTGCGTGCCCTGTAGATTTATTTTTCCTTATGATTATTTTTTGCTTAATTCCCGAAATTGCAAAAAGGAAAAATGTTAGAAGCGAAAAAGATTTGTTTATTTTTAATTCCAACCAGTGAAGCAACTCCAGAAAAACCCAAAAAGGTTTCCGAAAAAAATTGAAATTCATTGATATAAGCCTTAAATTTAGCCCCTCTGCCAAAGGTTTTTGGGGATTTTCGAAAGGACCTGTAATCATGTTTTTTTTCGAGGTCGGTGCAGATTGGCGGGGGTTATGTTTTTTTAGTATTTAAAATTTAGAAACTTTCTAATGTAAAACAGGGATATATAATATATTTATTAAAATATATATATAATATATATATATATAAATATATAAATTTTTAAAATATGTTATTTTAAAATTTATTATAATAATATATATTTTATATATATTAATATAATATATATTAAACACCTTTGTTTATTTAGTACGTATATAAATGCTGTATTTTAATATTATATATTATTTATATTATATAAAAATATATATATATATATATTTTATTATGTTTGTTTATTCACGCATCTGAAATAAAATGTGTGTATATTAACATATTATATTATATTATAATATAAATATATTATATATATTATATAAATAAAATTTTATATATATAAAGCACCGCACCACATCCCCACACCACCCACAACACACACACCCCACACACCCACACACACCACACACACAACACACACACACACACACCCACACACCCAAAACGCAAACACACACACCACACAGACCAAAACTACAACACAACAACAAATAAAAAAATACATGCACATAAAAACACACTACACTAAAACCCCATCCATAAAACACAATACACATAAAAACCATACCACCCCACATCACACACAAACACACACAAATCCCCATACAATATCTTATCTACTATATATATATATTTCATATACCATACATTATGAAAAAAAAAAAAAAAAAAAAAAAATATATTATTCATATATATATATATAAAAATTTATAAAATATAATATAAAAATATATATTATATAATATTAAAATAAATTATATTTTCATCCATCCAAAACCCCCAACACACCCCCACACAACACACCAACCCAAAAAACCAAACAACCCCCTATTTTTAAATATATATAATATATTATTATATATATTATTATATTTTTAATATAATACAAATAAATAAACACCGCCGCACACACCACACACAAAACCACACACACACACACACACCACCACACACACCACACACACCACACAAAACACACACACACACACACACACACACGCACACAAACAAACAAAACAGACCCAAACACACACCCCAAACCACACACAACACACACACAACACACACACCAATATATGTATATATATATAAATGAATAAACCCACACACACACACACACGCCACACCACCACGCAGCACGCACGCACGCCGCACGCAACACACACACACACACACACACACACACACGCACACACCACACATACACACACACAACGCACACAAAACACCACACACACACCACACCCCTAATTTTGGGCTATCTGTCGGTGAAATTGGATCAAACTAAAAAAAATAAAAAATGAGCTCAATTTTCCTGCTGCATCTGTCTTGATCTGTTAAAGCATACACGTTCATTTAAAACCGTTGTCTGCTTTGTCATTTTTTTTTACTAGTTTCCATGGGCAACATTTTCCCTCCTTAACTATTTTATTTTGTGTTAGGGATTTTCTTAAATACAAGCAAGAGATAGTCCCCTTAATTTCTTGCTATATTTTTTTATTACTTTGAGTTAGATAAAAATTTCCTAAAAATATACATTATAGAAAGGGTTTAATAAAATAAAAACAAAGTTTGTGCTGAAATCATTCTGATGAAACCATATCAAATGGACTGCATGTTTCTGGACATAAGGACCACATTAAACATAGTATGACCAGTCATCCGAATCAAGGGCCAATACATTATAAAAGTATATTTTTAGTGTTCGTTTCATTTACCCCTGATAAAGGGTTATCGCCAAAGGAGTCAGCAGTTGACGATAATACCGTGTTTGAATTCGTTGGTAACAAAGGCCTATGTAAAGGTAATAATCCATCAATCCTTGTCCGTGTTTCCAAGAGGCTCCAGAATCACACGATTAATCGGTGAAGCTTATCAAGGAGGAACCAGCCGTTAGGGGATAAATCTAGAATGCTGAGGAAGCGGGTGGATTTCAACGGCGTCAAGTGGAAGGGTGAACAGGATCAGTATCTTGTATGCAAGACCGCATAAATCATTGTCGCACGCACGCGCGCAGTGTGAGAGAGGAAAACAACCACACACATATATATATGTGTGTGTGGTCTGTGTTTGGGTGTACATTACATACAGCACAAAACACACACCACTAACACACACACACACACACACCACACACAACACAACACACAAACCACAACACACACCAAACACACACAACACACACATATACACACACACACACACACAACCATAAAACACACAACACACACACACACACAATATAGATATCTATATATATTATAATATATATAATATATATTATATATATATGTGTGTGTTGGTGTGTGTGTGGGGTGTGTGTGTGTGTGGTGTGCACACACCACATAGTGATGTATGTGTGTGTACACATACATTACACATACAAATTTATGATACACAACCACACACACATATAGTGTGTGTGTGTGTGTGCTTGCAACATATCATCACCATCATCTAGCTAAGGCAATTCATGGCATGGACGTAGGTCTCTCAATCTTTTTCCAAATTTGTCTGTTTGTGTTGTTTGTTCCAGCCCCCCCCCCGGTCCCAGTTTCTGAGATGGTATCGCCTGTCAAACACACATACACACATATTGCGTGTGTATGTATGTGTTTGCTGTTTGGTGCGTTGTGTAGCTGTGTGGTGTATGTGTTGTGAGCGGTGGGTGCATATATATATATATATATATCAGTAGTAGATATATATATATATATATATATATTGATTATAATCTATATATAATATATAGAATATTAGATTATATAGATGATGATATAGAGTAGAGTAGATATATATCACACACACACACACAATATATTACATATATCTACGGTGCCCACACACCACACATACACACACAACACACACCACACACACACACACACACACACAACACACACACACACACACACACACACACACCACACATATATATACATTATATATATATATATATATGATATATTAGTATAATATATATATATATATATATATATATTATATAGTCGGTGCACACACCATATAGTATGTAATGGGTTATATTGGGTTTGTGTATACACACACAACCACTAAACACACACACACCCACACCACACACACACAACACACACACACACCACACACACACACACACACACACTCCCAAGCAAACAAACACCACACACACACACTCACATTACTATATTATCATTAGCCATATATATATATATATATATATATATTATATATATGGTGTGGGTCTGTGTTGTGTGTGTGTGTGTGTGTGTGTGTGTGTGTATTGTGCATCCCTATGTGTGTAGATGTGTGTGTAGTGTGTGCTGTGGGTGTGGGGTGTGGGTGTGTGCGGGTGTGTGGGTGTGTGTGTACTACTACAAAACACATACAAAATAACCTATATATGTGGTAGTGCACAGATATATATATATATATATATATTAATATATATAATATATATATACTATACTATATATATATATATATTGTATTATTAGTTGATGTGGCGCGGTGTGTGTGTGTGTTGGGTGTGCTGTTGTGTGTGTGTGGTGTGTGTGTGTGTGCCTTGTGTGTGTGTGCTGGGTATGTGTGTGTGTGGGCCACATGGTAGATATAGTATTATGTGGGTGTGTGTGTGTATATCTATATAATATAGATATATATATCATAAATATAATCTATTATATATTATATATATATACCTACTTATATATTATATATATATAATATATTACTATATATTATATATAATATGACACACACATGTCGCACCTAACTACACACACACACACACAAACGCAAACGCAAACACATACACACACACGCATATGTCGTGTAGTGTGTTGTTTGACAGAGGCGATACCATCTCACGAAAACTTGGGACACGAGACTGGAAACAAAAACACAAAAAAGACAAAGTGGAAAGATTGGGAGGATAGGATGAGACTACGTCCTGCTAGTGAATGCCTTAGGCTGATGATGTGATGATACTGTCGTGCAAGGCACACCCAACACACCACTAATGTGTGTTGGGTTGTGGTATATAGATAGTGATGTGTATGTATGTGTACACACACATACATACACAAGTGTGTTGTGGCCATACACACACCAACACACACACACACACACCACACACAACACACTATATATAATATAGATATATATATATATATATATACTAATAATATCTATATATGTGTGTGTGGTGTGTGTGTGTGTGTGTGTGTGTGTGTGTGGTGTCATGTGTGTGTTTTGTGGTCGTGTGTGTGTGTTGTGTGGTGTGTGTGGTTGTGGTGTGGGTGTGTGTGTGTGGGTGTCTGTGTGTGTGTGCAGATAAAATATAGTGTGTGAGCGAGCTGGTTGTGGTACAGATAAATCTATATATGTGTGTGTGTGTGTGTGTGTGTGTAGTGGTGTGTGTGTGTGATGTGTGTGTGTATGTGGGCTTGTGGTGTGTGTTGTGGGTCTGTGTGTGTGTGTGCTTATGTGCGTTATGTATGACACAACACAACACAGACACACACCAATATATATGTGTGTGTGTGTTCACTCTCTCACACAATGCGCAGCGTGCGTGCGAACATATATGTCTGGCTTGCATACAAGATAACGAATCCTGTTCACCTACCTTCACTAACGCCGTTTATCCACACGTCCCTCAAGGCATCTGATTGTCACCTTTAACGGTCTGGTTCGCCTTGATAAGCATCACGCTTAATACGTGTGAGTTAATGGCAGACTCTTGGAAAACAGGCCATGATTGATGGATTATACCTACAGAGGCCTTTTGTACGCAACGAATTTCAAACACGTTATCGTCTCAACTGCTGAATACTTTGGCAGGATAAACCTTATCAGGGTAATGAACACGAAAATAAAAATGACTTTTATAATGTATTGGCCCTTGATTCGGAGATGGTCATACAATGTTAAATGTGGTCTATGATCCAGAAACAATGAGTCCATTTGATATGGTTTCATACAGAATGAACAGCAAATCTTGTATTACTTGTCATTTAGCCCCTTATCTATAATGTAGATTTCTTTAGAACATTTATCCTAACATCATATAGATATAAAACATATTAGCAAGTTAAATTAAGAGCGACTTTGATCTATTTGACGTGGTATATTAATGATAAACTCCCAACACAAACTAAAATAGATTAAGTGAGTGAAAATGGTTCGGGCCACCTGCTGAAACTAGTAAAAAAAGATCGGCACAAGCAGACAACGTTAAATGAACGATGTATGCTTAAACAGATCAAGTACATTGATGAATGCAGGTTAATATTGAGCCTATTTGTATTTTTTTACTAGTTGATCCAGCATTTACACGACAGATAGCTTAACATCAAGCGGGTTGTGTGTGTGTGTGTGGTGTGTGTGTGTGGTGTGTGTGTCGTGTATGTGTGTGTGTGTGCTGTGTGTGTGTGTGGTGTTGTGTGTTGTGTGTGTGTTGTGTGTGTGTGTGTGTGATGTTGGAGTGTGTGTCGGTGTGTGTGTATGTCGTGTGGGTGCGATGAGTGCGTGCGGGAGATGAGTGCGTGACGTGCGTGAGTGTGCGTGTGGTGTGTGTGTGGTTTATAATTATATACTATATATACATATATATAGGGTGTGTGATGTGTGTGTGTGTGAGAGAGTGTGAGTGGGTGTGTGTGTCGTTGGGTGGTGTGTGGTGGTGTGTGTATGTGTGTGTGTGGTGTGCTAGCTGTGTGTTGCTTGGTGTCGTGGTGTGTGTGTGTGTTTGTGTGTGTGGTGTGTGTGCGTGCGTGTGGTGTGTGGGGTGTGTGCGTGTGTGTGTGTGAGTGTGTGTGTTGTGTGGGGGTGTGTGTTTGTTGTGTGTGTGTGTGTGTGGTGTGGTGTGCGGGGTGGTGTGTGTGTGTGTGTTTGTGTGTGTGGTGTGCTGGTGAGTGTGTTTATTCATGTATATAGAATAAGATATATTATATATATATTTTATATATATATATATATATCATATAGTATATATAGGTATGTTGTGTCGTGTGTGTGTGTTTGTGTGTTGTGTGTTGGTGTGTTGTGTGTGGTTGTGTCGGTATGGATGACATACTATATATTTATTATATATGATATATAATATATATATATATATATATAGCAATATATATCATAGATATATATAAGATATGCATATTATACATATATGTTCTTGTTTTTTTTTTTTTTTTTTTATATATGTATGTGTATATGAATATATATATATACTAGCATAGAGACAGAGTAATCGGTAGGTGGATGTGTGTGTAGTGTGTGTGATGTGCATGTGTGTGGTGTATATGTGGCTTTGTCATGTGTAGCATGGTTTTTATGTGTATGTGGTTTTTGTGTATGTGTGTTTTGTCTGTGAATGTATGTTTTTTATGTGTATGGTGTGTGGTAGTGTTGTGTCTGTGTGTGTGTGTGTGCTTGCGTGTGGTGTGTGTTCGTGTGTGTGTGATATGTGTTGTGTGTGTGTGTGTGTGTGGGTGTGTTGTGTGTGTGGTTGGTGTGTGTGTGTCGTGTGTGTGTGTGTGTGTGCATGTGTTGTGCGGTGAATAACGATAGAGATATGATATTATATATATAATATATATATAGTATGAATATAGATCATATTTATCTATGAATATATAGATATATAATGTATATAACACACAGGATTTATATACAGGAAGCGTGAATAAACACACATCTATATATATATAGATATATAATAGTATATATATATATAGTCATATTATATATATGAGAATATCATAATAGTATACATCAGTGAGATTACAGATACGTGAATAAACAAAGGAGTTGTCATATATACTATTATATATATATATATATCAAATATATAATATGATATATGATAGTAGAGCATGTAGAGAGAGTATACATTTATTTATATACAAATTATATATATATATACGATATATATATATATCTCGCTACTATATAAATATATTATATATATATATTATATATCCCTCGTTTTATTCATTTATGAAATGTTTCTGACATTTATAGATACTTAAACATAAGCCCGCCAATCATGCACCGACCTCGACTTAAATGATTTACAGGTCCTTTCTCACTGTATAGCTCAAGACATTGTGCATGATGGGCTACATCATGGCTTATATCAATGAATTGTCAATTTTATCGGAAAACCCTAGATGGGTCGTTTCGGGAGTTGCTTCATGTAGGAATAAAAATAAACGAGACATCATTTCGACTTCTAACCACTTCCATTTTGCAATTAGGAATTAAGCAATAAATTAACAAAGGGGAAAAATAAATCTACACGGCAACGCCTGATTATGATACACTTGACTAAGGTATTTGGTCTACTAGTACAGTATAATTTGTTACAATGGATGTAATATAGTTTCTACTCATAAACGACTACTTGCAGTTTTACCCCAAGGGGACACAACGTGACACAAATATCCAACCTTTTTCTGCCTAGGAAAAGGGTGGTTAAACGTAATTACCCACCTTCGCGAGGCAGTAAATAACGTGTTTTAAAAATATATGTTCATCTTACTATACTGCTGTGAATAGCAACATTAGTATCACAGTATTTCGCAAAATGAATACCCACTCCATACATTGACATAATGTATATGAAAATATTCTAGCAAAAAAATAAATCGCTATTGTCGTGTCAGAATTTGGAAGAAAATGAGGTTGGCAGTAGTTTCGTCAATATTATGCGATGATCATGGGATGTGGTAGGTGTGATGAAGGGGCGTTTGTGGTATGGTTGGTTTAATACTAGCCTCTCTGCTGTTTCACTCAGTCAGTTTATGGATCGCGAAAACCATTCAGTACTACTGAAAATTGCTGAAATTCTGGTAAATCATTATTACACAACTTGCTGATGTGTTACAAGGTAAACTCTGGTCATAACATTCTCATTTCATGTTCTGGATTTGCAGGTAGCAGGAGTAGGTGCGAGCGCACAGTGGCTAAGGGCTGAACAAGACCTGTCATTATAAATCCCACTCATTTTCACCATGCAACCCATCTATATTCTGATATATCGGTCTATTGATTTAGGTATCTGTTCTATCATATATATATTGTATAATTATCTATGTCTACATGCTATGTGTGCGTGCGGTTGTGTGTGTGTGTGTGTGTGTAGTGTGTGTGTGTGTGTGGTGTGTGTGTGTGGTGTGGGTGTGTGTGGTGTGTGTGTGTGTGTACATATCCATTATATCTATAATATATATATATATATATATGAAGCCTGATATATAATATCATATATATATATATCAATACCACACACACACACACAACACAAAACAACACACACACACATCACAACACACAAACACATAATATATATACTAATATATAATATATATATATATATATAATATAATACTATAATATACGCACATGAACACCTACCCTGCTCGAACGAAAAAACCCACAGTACGAAAAACTCGATTTTATTGAAAGTGAGGCACTTACAGTTTCGAAAACACCTGGATCTCCAGATCTGCCGACCTCTCCTTGCCTGACCAAGTGTTACACGGTTACCTCTCCTCCCTCTCTTTGGTACTACCTCCTCTTTCCTCTTTGCCTCCAGACTAGTACAGCTGGTAACGTGTCGGGCCTCTCATTCCGAGGGGCTCGGCGGTTCGCGCCCCGCACCCAGGCGCGAGAATTGCCAATTGTCGCACGAAGTTACGCTGTGGCTGGGCACCACGTGGGTAAGGACCGTTCAGCGAGGAAGCACCAGCGATGTGAGCGACGTCTCGCATTAGTCGACACCAGGGCCGGGTTCCCTTCATGTACATAGCCCGGCGAGCCCCTAAGTTCGAATACGGATTACCTTATTTTCCTCTTATCGAGATATTACAAGCTGAAGAGCAAAGAAAGAGGACAGAGAAGAATTAATATAAGAAAGAGATGTGTGTAGTGAAACCTGTGATAGGAAAAAAGAAAGAGAAAGAAAGGAAAAAAGGGGGATAGTGTAAAAAAAGCTTAACACGTAATAACAAAAGAAATTAATGAATTGTGTGAGAAATGGCTTGCGTGACCAATGGTGCTAGTTTGAGGAGATTATAGAGAAGAGCCATTCAAAAGTATAAACAGTGCCCAAGTACTTGATGCACAAAAAGAATGCTCTATTATAAACACCATAGAAGTTAATACAGCCCAGAACCATATTCCAAGTCTCGGCTATGGGATATACTCATCTCAGAAGTAAGTTTCTTTATTTTTAAAAAATCACGCAGGCATTGGAACCTAAGGGAAAAGACAACCTCATTAATTAATGTTATAATATTGTTACAAGGTAAGTGATGTTACAAATTTGTATGTCATGCAACAAAAAGTCCTAGTAATTGAAACAGAACAGTAAAGCGGTTATATTATACACCTTGCACACCTAAAAGAACAAACGGGAAACTACCCCGGAGGGGGTATATGGAGACATTGAAAAGCTTACCAAGAAAAGCAAGATTGTAGATGAATCGCCAATTTAGTTGTGACCATAAAGATACTTATGACATCATCAAGCGGGCACACATTGCAAAGGCAATGGTGGAGTGACAGAATCAGAAATTACAAATCTTTGGGCAAAGGGCAAAGTACGATAAACATCACAAAAGAACCTCAGGCCTCAGTCAAGTGGATCGATGGTCACAGTGTCACCTCACGAACTCTCCGTCATACTTCTAGCACTTACATCAAAGAGAGCTGCTGAAGTACTAGCCTTTCAATTGCTTGACCTATTTCCTTCTGTTGTGACCCTGCCCACTAATCGCAAATGTGACAATCGTTTCTGAATCACAGCATAAAGTCAATGTGCCTCATCATTGTACAGTGGTAAACAAGACATCCACAAAGCCAGGGTCAGTAGAAGAGTCCAATGTGCATCAAGAGACATGTTGCATGCATGGAGTGCAGACGAGCAAGACCCAGGATTGGTATGTTGGCGCGTTTGTTGCTCACACACACCCACAACACACACACACACACACACACCAAGCACACACAACACACCACACCTATACTTATTATAGTAGGTATATTAATATAGTAATATAGAGTAGAGTGATATAGTATATATACACATATATAGACTGTATATATCACATATCAAAGTACTAAATATTACTATATAATATCAAGTTAACATATATATTATATATATCTATATCTATATATATATAACATATAAAATACATACATAGACATACATAAATAAATACATACCTTAAAGTACACAACACACACCACACAAACACATACACGCTCCTATTATATAGTATATATTATAAATATTATATATTATATATATACTAATACATTATTATATATAATATATATATTAGTGTGTGGGTGTGGTGTGTGTGTGTGCTGTGTGTGTGTGTGTGTGTGGTGTGTGTGTGTGTATGTGTCTGTGTGTGTGTATATCATACATAAATTATATAGATATATATATTATATTATATATATATATATAATATATAATATAAATTGTGTGGTGGTGTGTGTGTGTAACACACACACATAATACGCATATGATACTCATAAAACATTGAGACATAATGTAACACACACACACATATATATACACACACACATCCAGCCCCTACACACACAACACACACACAAACACACACACACACACACACACCCACACACACACACACACAACACCACCCACACAACACACACAATAGTAATACTATATATATATAATATATATCTATATTACTATAATATATGAACATACCATATATAGGTTCGTAAATGTTATTGTTTGAGATGATAGTAAGTTGGAGGTTGGTCGTTGTCGTTATGATTAGTTAATACGGTCCTCCGGTTCACCTGGAGTGACCTTTGGTTCGAGATATGGACAAATAATAAATGTTGGTTTTAATGAATTTCTCGTTAAGATAGTAATACGCCTGATAAAAGACTCTAAAGAAAGTAACGGAAAAAAAAAAAAAAAAAAAAAATTAAAAGGGTTGGTGATATCGGGATATATT
>NW_023663238.1:50000-52536 GCF_015228065.2 Penaeus monodon
GAATAAACCCAAAATTAAATTCTGATAGCAAATCCATACCTAAATTGCACCTTTAAGAATCTCCGATTCTGGTAATACGAGTATCTTTATAAGGATTTCTAACTATACCTTAATATATTTATATGTTTATTTTTAGTCGTAACAAGTTAGTTTGAACATTTTAATTGCTTTACTTAATGGAAAACCTAGCAAATTCTTATTAATATATCTATCAGTTAGACTTTTTTTAGAGTGCATAGTTCATATCTAAATGCTTAAATTCTGGGCGGAATTGGAAGAAAATTAACCAGTATCATTCAATAAGAGGTTGGTGTATTCAGTTTCCCTCTACTATAGCAAATGCCTGAAACTCTTTATATATTTGAAAACCAAGTACTGACATTTTTCATAACAGAAAAGAATAGTAATAAAAACATGATTGTTAATTATTAAAAAATGTAAATTAAGAACTGTTGCTCTTCGTCTGTTAGTGTGAAATGGTATATGATAATGCTCAGTCATTAATGTACCAAAGGTAAAAGCCTATATTAATATAGCACATATAATACCCGATGATATACATCTTTTGATATCTGTAAATATTTTATTCTTATTTTCAGAGATGATGCATTTGCGGTCAAGGAATAACAATGGCAATTTGCAAGTACAAGCAAAGGGTACAAGGAATAACAAAGGCAGTTTGCAAGTACAAACAAAGGGTACAAGGAATAACAATGGGCAGTTTGCAAGTACAAGAAAAAGGGTAAGAACGGTTCAAACCAAAATACAAGAAGTTAGAAACGTTTCGGTAAACACACTTTGAAATATGACCAGCAGAAGTCATCATTTCTTGAGGGACTGAAAAAAAGGAGAAGAGTGGTTGTGTATACTTAAGTGTTCAATGAAATTTTCATTAAATAGTTCTTAATAATCAAAAGGGTGGTAGCATCGGTGTAAAAGATTGTGGACTTCATGGATATTTAAACCAACTGATGCTTCTTTTATGATGGAGCTGAAGCAGTAGATGGAAAGGAGTGTTCGATTACATGATGTCAAAATTAGAATAGAATAGAATTTCTATGCGTTGTGAAATTAGCCATTCTTAATGTGACTGATACGGTGGCAATGAGATATGCGATCAGTGAATGAACAGGAAATCGGTAAAACATTCAGGTAAATCTGTACATAATCCATATTTTAAACCTAGCAAAACAAAATATGTTAAAAATATTTTGCTTACATCTCGCAGGGCAGTTCGCATTAACTCCTAATTGTCAAATTAGAGTCAGTGACAAACTGTGGAAGTGGATTTGATTTCCCCAAGATTTTTGAGAGGAAGTCCTAATAGCCCTAGCTAAAGTGCTATTTTTGAGCTATGTGTTATTTGGCTGCACAACCATCAAATAGATCAGTTGTATGTCCTAATGTGATAGTTGCATTAAAAAATGGAGAATTCTGCTGTAGTTGTAACTAAATTTGTGATAGAAAGGAATCACACTTATGACCTTTTTAATAACACAACATCATGCCAAGATATGTGGTCACCAACATAGACAATTTAAGTAATCAGCTTTCTTCTCCTGTATGTTAAGGTTTGTGGAATAGAAAAAATACTGCCATGAAGCGTAAAACTTGCATATAAACAGCTTGCTTAGAATGTGTGAAATTTTAGAAATTATTTAGGATTTAAGTTTGCTTAATACCTGGTGCTTAGTCTACACTGCATTATTCCAATTCAACCAATTTTCAGAGACATTTCGATCTGTCATGTATAATAATCTTTAAAAAAATAAATCCAAGTAAGCTAATTAGTCATCTAGACAGCTATTGCCTCGGCAACTAGTTAACAAGTTTGGAGGGCACTTGGCAGGATAATTAAATTCAAAGTAGACTCCATACCTATGACAGTTTTTTCATCATTTTCTTGCTGATAAGTCGTAGTGTCTTACGGTAAATTGTTGACATTGGCACTGTATGTGACAGTAGAGGCTCTCCAATACCGTAATTTTATAGAAGGGAACTTTGAACAGGTATATGCTATATATATATATATATATATATATATATATATATATATATATATATATATATATAATATATATATATATATATATATATATATATATATATATTACACATACCAAGAGTAATGGTATGATCAGAGAAAACCATTTTAAAGCAAGTATGACCAATATCTTTTTTAATTTGAAATTACAGAAATATTAAGAAAAATAACTGAAATTGTGAAACACGATAAAGAAGCTAATTACCAGAACAGAAAATATAAGAATTGTGTAGGCCTATAATGGTTGATTAAATTTTTCAAATTATCTGTCATGTGTACATTTGCAAATAAATCTGAAATTTAGCATTTCCTTTGCTCGAAATAATTAATTTCACAAATATCGTTACAATTACCAAAATAACTTCAGGTTTATTATCGTTTTACCTGTATGATGCTTAGATATTTATGTTCAATTAACTATGAGGACACATTGAGCACTAGTAGACGATAGTTATGGTCTACAGACGGAAAATCTTTACATGTTTACTTGTC
>NW_023663240.1:7500-15167 GCF_015228065.2 Penaeus monodon
TCTCATATAATCATCTATTACATGTCACTCAATTGGAATCTCTCCATAAACTGTTCTTGCCCTATGGCTATTGACACCATTATATTATTCACAAGTGACACTGAATCTGACAAGATGATAGACACAGAACGGGGCCATGGAGATGTTTACATATTGGTCAGGAGCCACAGAGTGAAAAGGGTTGAAAACCAATAGTCTAAAGACACTGAAAGAGAAGAGCATAATCGTCAAAAGACGTCAAAAAAAAGAGAATTAAATGATTGGATTCATGTATGAACAATCAATATGCCTGACGCAAATATAATATATATTATCAAAGCAGCTAAAATGATGCACATTACCGTTGGACCACCGTTATTTTTTATATTTTATTATTATTATTTTTTACCATATCCCTATTTAATAAATACATACATGCATACATATAAATATGTATATATATATGTATATATATGTTCATACAGTATGTATATACATGAAATATATATATACATATATATATATAATATAATATAAACAGTATACATATACTTACCTATATATAATATACTTATATACAAATATATATATTATATATATATATATAAAATATATATATATATATATATATATATAAATTGTATGTGTGTATGTGTGTGTGCGCGAATACCTACACATATAAACACACACACACAGATATATATATATATATTATATATATATATATATATATATATATATTATATATATATACTTAAATATAAATACATATATATACATTTTATTTTTTTTTTTTACGGTAGGTTCATGTTTGAGCCGCTGTGGTCACAGAAATGATACTTAACGTAGTTTTTCATGTTGTGATGCTCTTGGAATGAGTACATGGTAGGGTCCCCAGTTTCTTTCCCCGGAGAGTGCCGGTGTTACCTTTTAGATAATCATTCCCCGGACTCAGACTGTCACGACGGCAATCCGAGTTCAGGGTTTGAATCACCGGCCGGCGCGTTGTTCCTTGGGCAAGGAACTTCCCCTCGATTGCCTACCTAGCCACCGGGTGGCCAAGCCAGCCCAAGTCAGTGCGGTCCCAAGCCCGGGAAAATAAAGGAGAGAATGATTCCCTAAAACGAACACCGGCACTCTCCGTGGAAAGGAAAAACTGGGGGACCCTACCAGTACTCACTCCAAGAGCATCACAACATGAAAACTACAATTAAGTTATAATACTGTACCACGGCGGCTCAAACATGAACCTACTGTTAAAAAAAAAAATACATATATGTAGATAATAAAAATGGAATATATGCATATATATAGATAGATACACAGACTATACACATGGATACATATACATACATACATAAATATATATATATAGAGAGAGGCAAATATACACATATACATACATACATATACACATATTACATGCATATTTGATAGATAAAACACACACACACACACATACATATATTAATTTCATACATATACATACATTTTATATATATATTATACACACACACACACACACACACACACACACACACACACACACACGCACGCACGCACGCACACGCACACGCACACGCACACAACCCACGCACACCCCCACACAAAACACACACACAAAATATATATTATATATATATATATATAAAATATATAAAATATATTATCATATATATATATGAAGATACATGTTTTTATTTTATATAAAGATGTATGTATATATATGTATATATATCTATATATACTATGACAAATAAGAATATGTATACACGAAAACATGCATACATGCACACACACACACACACACGTGTGTATGTGTGCATGTAAATATAAAATATAATAATATATATATATATTATATTATATATATATATATATTATATATATATCATATTTATATAGTATATATACATATTTATGTAATATAAAGTATGTATATGCACACTTGTATATGCATACATTTATTTATTTATTATTCACACACACACATATATATAAATAGATGTATGATATATATATAAATATATGTATGTATATATATATATATATTAAACCCGAAACACAACACAACCCAACACACAAAACACACACACACATACACTCTCACACACACACCCACACACACACACACACACACATATAAATATATATATACATGTATACATAAACAGAAACACAATCACCACACACACACACCATGTGTGTGTGTGGTGTGGACATGTGTGTTTTTTGTGTGTGTGTGCGCGCGCGCGCATGTGTGTCTATATGTTGTACATCTATCTATCTGTCTATATATATATATATATATAGTTCTAGGACTAGAACCAGAAGCAAGCCAAAACCGCGGCTCTAAAGACCGCCGACGTCCTGCTCGAGCTCGGTACCGACTAGAAGCCAAATCAAAGTAGAGAAAGACGAATGATGAAGTGCTGAGAAAAATAAATTGTAAAGACGGCTGTTGGACATCTTGAACAGGAGGAAATTAAAGTTTATTGGTCATGTAAGAGAAGTAAAAAGTATTGAGAAAAACTTGCTGACAGGGATGGGGGATAGGAAAACAAAGGAAAGAGGCAAACCGAAACAAGACTGAGCGACAATATCATAGATTTTTGCGGGCTGTCGATGGCACAAGTGGAAAGAAAGCGTAAGATCGAGTTTTAGTGGCGAAGGATGGTGGAGAGGTCCCACGGCTGCTCAGACATGAGCATCCCCGTTATTGATGATGATGATCATTTATTCATAAATATGATATATAACAATATAAAAAATTATATAATATATATAATATATATATATATTATATAATATACATATATATCTATATTTATATTATATTTATATTTATATATTTACTTATATATATATATATATATACATCCACACATCCACATGCCCACCCCACACAATTATATTTGTATATATAAATAAATATAAATATATATATATTTTATATTTATATATATATATATATATATATTATATAATATATATATATATACACACACACATTCGCATATACGTAATGTGTGTGTGTGTGTGTGTGTGTGGTGGGGTGTGTGTGTGTGTGTGTGTGGTGTGTGTGTGTGGGGTGTGCTGTGTGTGTGTGTTTGCGTGCGGGGTGTGTGTGTGTGTGACCGCGCGCGCGCGCGTGTGTGTGTGTGTGTGGGGTGTGTGTGTGTGTGTCTGTGTGTGTGTGTGTTTTTGTGTGTGTGTGTGTTTTTGGTGTGTTTTGGTGTGTGTTGTGTGCGTGTGTGCGTGTATAAGCAAACACACACACACACGCATGTGTATATATATAAGCATGCACGCACGCCCCGCAAACACACAATATATGAAAAATGTTTATATATACGTGTGTGTGTGCGCGCGCGCGCGCGCGTGGTGTGTGTGTGTTGTGTGTGGTGTGTGGGGCGTGTGTGTGTGTGGTGGGGTGTGTGTGCGTGTGTGTGTGTGTGCGTGTGTGTGTGTATGTATGTGTGTGTGTGTGTTTTGCATGTGTGGTGTGTTGTGTGTGTGTGGGGGTGTTGTGTGTGGGGTGTGTGGGGTGCGTGCGTGCGTGCGTGCGTGCGTGGTGTGTGTGTGTGATTGTGTGTGTGCGTGTGTGTGTGTGTGTGTTTGTTTGTTTGTTTGTGTGTGTGTTTGTGTTCGTGTGTGTGTGTGTGTGTGTGTGTATACGTGTGTGTGTGTGTGTGGTGTGTGTGTGGGGTGTTTTGTGTGTTTTGTGTGTGTTTTGTGTGTGTGTGGGGTGTGTGTGCATGTGCGTGTGCGTGTGTGTGTGTGTGTGTGTACGTGTGTGTGTGTTTTGTACGTGTGTGTATGTGTGTGTGTACGTGTGTGTGGTGTGTACGTTTTGTGTGCTCTCTCTCTCTTCTCCCCTCTCTCTCTCTCTCTCCCCTCCTCTCTCTCTCTCTCTCTCTCTCTCTTCTCCCCTCTCTCTCTCTCCTCTTTCTCTCTTCTTTTATTTTTATCTATCTTTTTTATCTATCTATATCTCATCTATCTATCTATCTCTACCTCTCACTCACTCACTCATTCACCCTCTCACACATATTTGTATACACACAGACACATATGTATGATGTTAACCTTGATCCGTTTCTTTTACATACCTCGGGTTTTTTGTGTTCGGATCCCATGGCGCTTCGTGACCCTCGTTGGCTGGTGCCACCCACAACTGGACGGTGCTTGGCAGGTGCCAAAAGGTTACTAGTAATTCCTTCAGTCTCACTACACTCACTCATGCTACAACTCATTATTTTCCCAAAATGCCAGAATAACAACACACATGGACGTAAGATGAGGTGACAGATCCAAAAATAGACTGATAAATCGGCCGCTTCAGAGTTTGTTTTTTTTTTAATTTATTCTGTTCGTTTAGCGGTTTAACGGAAACCAACTTTAGTGTGAATAACGCACAGCGCGCTCCATCAGGCACAACCCAAACGCAAGAGGATCTTAGCGAACTAAACACACAGCCGCGTGACAACCTTACCTGCGCAACAGCACGATTTTGACGGACGATTATTTTCGCGTTCCGAAATCCGATCGTTTTTCTTTCAATTCCTTTGATGATGCTTATAATTAGTTATTATGTTCCTGTTTACAATAGCTGTGTTTACAATTCTGTGTACATGGGAAAAAGCTTAGTTTACGCAAAAAGACAATTAACAAATACAAGAAAAAGTTTCACGTGGCATCTGTGAACTGACAGGCAATGAAGTACTCTAAGCCTTCAATAGTGTTGATAAATAAAACTTTGGTAGAAGTGGCAAACCCAATAGAGCGATGTTTTGATGTAAGGTTAATTCACTCAGTCATCAATTGAAATTATAATGAATGTTCAAATCTACTTATAACTGTAGGTAGTTAAATGTTGCAGCGGGGAATAATATTGGGTATTCCCGCTACTAGTGATAATGTAGGTAAATTGATGATTCTCAAAGTATAAAAGAACAATAATGATAGACGTATAAAAGGTCTATGATACAAGATAATAATCATATTAAGACTTATACAAACACTGCAAAAAAATTTAACAATAATAGGAATGATAATAATTATGATAATATGAATGATAATATGAATGTAATACTATAATGCTGATAACGATAAACATATTACATTAATGATTAATATGACATTGTTGTCACATCATCATAAAGCTAACAATAACAATTAAAATAATAACGACAATAAAACGTTAACACTGATGATGATATGCATAATAATGGTATAATAATATAATTGTGGCAGTAATGATGATAATAATGGGTATAATAACAATAAAAAAAACAATAATAGATTAATGACAATAATGAGAATGACGAAAAAAAAAGGTAGTAGTACTAGTAGCAGTACTAATTTTAATTTAAAAGCAAAGGGGGACAATTATTAAACACGAACGATTGACCATAATAATAATGATAATAAAAATGATAATAATGATGATGATGATGATGATGATGCTGCTGCTGATGCTGCTGCTGCTGCTGCTGCTGCTGCTGCTGCTGATGATGATGATGGTGGTGAGGGTGATGATGATGATGTTGATGATGATGATGATGATAATAAAAATAATAATGATAATCTTAATAATAATAATGATAATCGTACAATAATAATAATGATAATAATGATAATAATAATAATAAAAATAATAATAACAATGATGATAATAATAATAATATAATAATAATAATAATAATAACGATAACAATTCTAATTGCTAATAACAAAATAATAATGATGATAATAATAATTGTTATTATTATTATTATTATAATGGTAATAAAACCATGAAAATGATAATAATAATACCAATAAAAGCAATTATATAAATAATTAGGAAAAAAATTATGCAGATTTTAATAATGATAAAATAACGAAATATGATAATTGCAAAAACAGCACAGTAACAAATAGTAATAATAATTATTATGCTAATAATAACAAAAACAACAATAATAGTAATCATTATTATTGTGATAACAATAACAGTGATGATAATAATAATCACTGTAATAATAATTACGACAAAACAAAAATAAAAATATTAATAACAGTAATGAAAAATAATGATAGTAAGATATGGTGATGAGTAATGAGTGTAATGTTAATAATATGTAATAATAATAGTTACAATAAACAGTAATCATATAGTAAAAGAAACATAGTAACAATAGTAATGAAAATAATCAATATTTTACTATTATCACTATATATTATTATTATTATTATTATCATTCATTATTATCATTATCATTTTTAATAATAATAATAATTATAATAATAATAATAATAATAATAATGATAATGATAATTATAATCATAATAATAATAATAATAATAATAATAATAATAATAAAAATAATTATTATTATTATTATTTTTTAAATCATATTATCATATCGTTACTATTATCATTAAAATCATTACTATCATTATCATTATTATTACCATTATCATTAGTTGTAGTAGTAGTAGCAGTTGTAGTAATAAAAATAATATCAATAAAATAATAATAATAACAAAAAAAAACTTTTATTATTATCATTTTGATGTCACCATTATCATTAACATTACTATTATCTTTATTATTAAGATAGTGACATTATTGTTGTTAGCATTAGCATTATTGTTAGCATCAACAATATTATCATCACTATATATCAAATTCGTTATTATCATTATTATAATTATGATAATGATGATGATTTGGATGAATGTCATGATAGCTAAACATCACGGATAACTGTAACAATACCTGTAAAAACGAAACAATTAACTACAATAAGTCTATAAAAACATAAAAATACGCAGCAGAAATTAACATGTAATTGCAGTTCACTGCCGTTCTTACTACTACTGAAAGTAATAAGATAAAACACTCATAATGATTTTACTAACATTAATGCGGTACTGATATAGGGAAGCACAAATAAAGCATCGGCTTGAAAAAAATAATGATAATAATAATAAAAAAAACACATCAGTGATTAAACCATTTACCTGAATTTACGTTATGTCTTTGTTTAATAGCAGAGGCTTTAGATAGAGCCTTAATGGATTTGCTAGTCGCAAAAACCACCTAGAAAGTCCACGTTCCCTGAATTCAACAACACAAATAGGGCATATTACGCTTTGGATTGTGGGTACATGTAATTTTAAAGAGTCTTTTATTCGCGTTATTTTATATTAATATTTCCATTATGGACTTTATTTTTTTACGCTTTGAATTCGGGTACATGTAAAATTTAAAGAGTTTTATATATATATATGTTATATATATATATATATATATATATATACATATATAAAATTTATTATAATATTACCGATTCCATTCTATCGTTACATCATTACTAGCATTTATTTTGTTATAGGTTCTGCTTAAGCCGCGATCACAAATATTCCTAGTTGTAGAGGGCCCTGAGATAAAGGGTTAATTTTGCCCCGTACTAGCTGTATGTTGTGGGGTGATCTCTCCCATAACTAGGGGACGGGGAAAAATACCCTGTGTCGATCTTTGCCCTTCGAAAGTCGTTGGCTCACACTAATCAAAACAAAAAAATATGAAATTACAAATATGAATTAACCTCATTAATTGTTAAAATGGTTTTTAGAAAGATTATACGGCCTTCTCTGATTAATTACATGGAAGCATGAACAGTTTCCGTTTTTAAAAA
>NW_023663241.1:0-7500 GCF_015228065.2 Penaeus monodon
TAAAACCAATAAACACTATATATATAGGTAATTAAAACAGACATAATAACTATATAATAAATAATTAATTAAACACAACCAGACCACACAAAACACAAATTTAAAAAAAACACAAAACCAAAACAAAACACACACACCACACACACACCCACACACCACATATATATATCCGGAAACCCCGGAAACAGGGCAGGGTCATGAGGTCCATCAGTTAAAATATATATCAGGTACGCGGGGTCAGCAGCGGGGATTGTTTTTCCCTTTCCGCTGAAGTCCACTCCCGCGACGGGTGGAAAATCTTCCCCTATAAGCTCTGCCTAATTTCAACTTGAACAGGGGCCCTTTTCTCCTGACGATAGTCCCCTTTTTCTTCCCATATCCTCCGCCTTCTACCGTATCCCGGGCCACCCGACGCATAGTCCCCCGATCCTCCGACCTGATGTACCTCCTTCTGCTTCCGTTCGTCTGTCCTCACCTGCCCCTTGTTTACCGCTTTTTCCCTCTCCTCTCTCTCTTTTATCCCGAATCCAGGTGGATTTCGAAACATAGTCTCACTTCCATAATCTAGTTTTTGTTTTGTGGATTTTTCTTTATATATATATATATATATATATATTATTATATATATATATTAATATATTTTATTAATATTGTGTGTTTGGTGTGTGTGTGGTGTGTGTTGTGTTGTGTGTGTGTATTTTAAAACTATACACACACACCCAATATATATTATTATATTATTATATATATATTATATATATATAAAATATTTTTATTTTAATATTATATATATATATATTATATATTATATATATATATATATTTTTATCTTAGAACATACTATATATATTATATATATTAATATTTTTAATTATATATATTATATATATATCTATATATATATATATTATATATATATATAAAATACTATATATATATATGGAAGGACACCCACAGTGCAAAATCGGGGGAGTATGCACCGGGTTGTCAAAAATACGTGCAAGACCGGAAGATACACTTTGTGTGTGTGTGTGTGTATAGTGAAAATTACACCACAAATATATATATATATATATATATACATTTTATACATATATATATATATATATTATATATATATATATATATATTATATATATATATATATATATATATATATATTATGGAAGAGAAACCCACAGTGAAAAAATCGGGCGGAGTATGCACCGGGTGTGTCAAAAATACGTAGCAAGACCGGAAGATACACTTTGTGTGTGTGTGTGTATAGTGAAAATACACACACACAAAAAAAAAATATTATATATAATAAAATTAAATAATATATATATTATATAAAATATATATATATATATTTTAATATATATATATATTATATATATATATATTTTATAATAATTATATATATATATATGGAAGAAACCCACATGCAAAAATCGGGGGGATATGCACCGGGTGTGCCCAACAATACGTAGCAAGACCGGAAGATACACTTCACACCCCGTCCAAGCAGCTGCCCTTCTCCCTGGGCAGGACGCAGATGTCGCCCGCTTTCTTTTTTCGCACAGGGATAAACATCCGCCCTCGAAGGGACCGCCCCCTAAAAGGACACGTCCGAAAGGCGGGGGAGAGACACGGCAAACAGGCCAAAGCCACACAGGGTCCAGCTTCACCACCTTGTCCTCCCCCCGGGGGACACGGGGGCCTTTTGGGGGGGTCACATCTACCCTCAACAAAAAACCAGCAAGCAGATGTGAGCGGGGGACTACTGCAAGCAACAGGAATATGAGCGACATGCGAGGTTGGGAGCACCGCCGTCACCAATGTGACGCACGAGAGATGGCCTTGGGCGGGTCAAAGAATTGATCTTAGCTTGCTGGTTATTGTTGAGGGTAGATGTGACCCACCAAGAGGCCCCCGTGTCCCCGGTGGAGGACGAGGTGGTGGAGCTGGGACCCTGTTTTTGCTTGACCTGCCCTGCTGTGTCTCTCTCTCTCCCTTACCGGACGTGCCCCTTTTATGTGGGGGTTTTCCCTTCGAGGGCGGATGTTTATCCCTGTGCGAAAAGAAAAGCTGGGCGACTCTGCGTCCTGCCAAAGGAGAAGGGCAGCTGCTTGGACGGGGTGTGAAGTGTATTACCCGGGTTCTTGCCTCGTATTGTAGACATTGCTCAGCCTCGCGCAAGGCTCGCCCTCGAGTCGATTTGTAAGGGCTTGACACGATGTAGTAGAGGTTATTTTGGTATCTCAGATGGTTCCTGGTGATCCGAGGTCGCTAGGGTCGTCGCGTGCCAGGGTAGTGGGTGTGCAGAGGTTTCGCACTGAGTGAAACATTCAGTAGCGAGGAGGGCCCAATCGTCTTCAGAACTGAAATATAAGTGTACCAGGCCAGTAAAAGGGCTAAGGAGGAGGAGGAATAATGTGTTTGTCAATCACCTTACTAAATTGCAAGAAAATGAGAGCATAATAAAAACATTTATCACAAGAAGGGGAATGTGTCAAGTAAGGTATTAATTACTTAGCAAGTTCAATAAGGTACCATCATATTGAAGAGAGAAAAAATTTAAATTTGGGTAAGAATTCCATATCTTTGGGGTAAATAGGCAAGTATATAGGTTTCGAACACATAGGCAGCTGGGCCTGACTTATTCTAACAGTGCGCGTCTCGGCGCTTCAATCGTATAGCGTAAATCTCGATGCGGCGGGCGTAGGGTTCCTTTGTTTACGGCCATGAGCCGGGGTTAAAATTAACTTGCGGTGATAATAACTGTGTAAGCCTATATAAGATACGTTTTCTGCAAGCGTTGCCATTATTTGCAACTGGAGACACTACCATCAGTACTTATTCACCAAAACCCTTTAAAATAAAGAAACATAAATTCCACATTATTGAGGAAATATACCGACTTCGAAAAGACGTCATAAGCGATCTGGGTTCAGTTACAAGTTATGGGGATGGCACTTAGTAAAATCCGCAATCTTAGAGTGAATTCCGAGTAGAGTGGGCAGGTAGGTAGATAAGAGGATAGTCAGGGGATCGAAATCTACCCTGTGAACGAGCGACAGATTAGCACAGCAAGTATGAAGAAACAGTGATATAAGGAACACAACAATATAGTGTTTTTCACAGAAAATAACAAATTGGAATGAAGAAATTAGTAATAGGGATGAAATACAAAAAGAACCAATGTAATTTCATTAATTCGAAAAAATATACTAATAATATGATGAAAACAACCGAACATAACATAATTAATAAACTCGAAGGTAATCATTTGTTCTTGGATAGATTACATGTATTAGACTGTGCGATGTTTAGGACAAAATGGCAATACAATATATCAATTGCGGGGTGGTTAGGCAGATGAATGAGGTGTGAGGTGAGGGTGTGTGTTACTTAGGTTTTTATCTCATGTGTTGACTTCGTTTGTTTTTTTGAAAAAAGTTATATGTATAGTTAATAGTGTGCGTTCGTTGAGTGGCGTGTACTTGAATTTTTAAAGAAGGCAAAATTGTATGCAAGGTATGGGTGGGTATAGGGAGGGCAAAATTTACTCTGGCACTAATAGGTACACTTTTTTAAAAGTGAGAGGAAGTGTTGGTGGTAGTAGGTAGAACTGCGACTTCATCGCTGTTCTGACGAGGGTTCGCGAAGACTTGGCGGGGTAGGTGAGCCGGATTTGGGGAGTGTGGCGGCGTAGGGGCGAGGATACATCTTCAGCGACTTCGTCCCGGAGGGTGAGTGGGCAGCACTAAATAGTAGGAAGACATGGTGCAGGTAGGCGCGATCGAAGAGGACTTGGTACGATGGTTGGGCGATTTAAGAGAGGAGGGAAATTTGACAAAAGTAGCCCCGTCGGTAGATAGCGTGGATCGCAACAACGTCGGCGACAGACGTCGCAGGTAGCGTAGTGCTGCAGAGCAGTCAGCGACCTATCGGCGTTGTGAGGCTCATGGACACCGCTGCCAACAGATTAAGTGACATGCCACTGCAAGCCACAGGAATATGAGCAACACTTGGGTTGAGCACCGCCGTCACCAGATGTGAGCGAGACGAGAGATTGGACTTGGGCGGGTCAAAGAAAGGGTTCTTAGCTTGCTGGTTTATTGTTGAAGAGATGTGACCCACCAAGAGGCCCCCGTGTCCCCGGGTGGAGGAAGAGGTGGTGGAGCTGGACCCTGTGTGGCTTGGCCTGTCTGCCGTGTCTCTTCTCTCTGCCTTACGGATGTGACCTTTTATGTGGCGGTTCCCTTCGAGGGCGGATGTTTATCCCTGTGCGAAAGAGAAAGCCGGGCGACATCTGCGTCCTGTCCAAGGAAAGGGCAGCTGCTTGGACGGGGGGGTGAAGCGTATCTTCCGGTCTTGCTACGTATTGTTTTATACCCCGGTGCATAAGGTATGAATTTACAATGCAAAAAATGTATTTTTTCCGGGATCGGGTTTTATTGTTTGTCAGAAAAACATACATCAAAGAAACCCACACACACACACACCACACACCCCCACCACACACACACCCCACACACACACCACACACACCACCACACACATATATATATACATATATATATATTATATATATATAAAATATATATATATTATATATATAATATATATATATATATATATATATTTTATATATCCAAAATGAGCTGACAAAAAACCTGACACTGTGACCTCCCACTCGTCTGTATAATTGCTGCCGCGACCTTGGACAGTTTGAATCTGCTCGATGCTGAGTTGATATTTTTTCTCCTTAGGAGAGTATCCCGATTCCAAAATTTTTTTTTTCTATTTTTTTAAAAATTCTTTCGTGGATTACTTCTGCTTCCTCCCATTCTTAATGCCCCTTCATCTCATCATCATCATGGCGTTGGAGTCCGGGTAAAAACTCAGCTAGATTTTGCTGATCCTGTTGATAAAAGCCGGTCCGTTTCATCAAAGTATACTGTTCGCTTTTCGGGCGGGGTATCATAGACGCACTTTAGGGTTGTTTTCGGGCTGCTGTCGTATTAGGTCACTATCTTTTTCCGGTGTGCTGGCGATTCTCATTTTAAATTCGAAGTATCTGCTGATGGCCGGGGAATGTACATGGGGGGTATTGAAACTTATTAGAAGAGGGTGCGGGGTCTGACCTTGCAGGGGCGTTCCCTCCCTTCTTTCTGAGTTTAGCGGGAAAGCCTCGGGGATTTTATATTTCATGAAAAATTAGTTATATAGGAAACCTCATCCTTAATATTCGGGGCTGCAGATCCTAAGTACTCTGAGGAAAAACAAATTACAACACCAATTTTTTTTTTGATGCTGTGGGCGTTTAGTAATAAATATTCTCTTTATTTGTTGCAGTGGGCCATCTTATATATATTATATTATATATATATATATTATTTATTATATATATATAAAATATTATAAATATATAATATATATAAAATATATATAATTATTTTAATTATATATACATATATATAAATATATTTATATATATATAAATAATTTTTATATATATATATATTATATTATAATATATATATATAAATGCATATAATACTATAATACCATTTATTATATAAAAATTCTATCTTCTATCTATCTGTCTATCTATCTATCTATCTACTTCTTCTATCTATCTATCTTCTATCTATCTATCTACTATCTATCTAGATTTATAAAAAATCCCATTTTTTTTATAAATTCCAAAATTTTTTTTGTCCTCTCTTTCCATCTTTTTTTGCATCTATCTAATCCAGGGTATATATTTACCACACACCACACAAAATTATTAAAGTACGCGCCGCGGTGTGTGTGCGTATGGGTTTTTTTGTGGTGTTGGGTTTTCTTTAATTTTTTCATTATATATTTATATATGTACACCCAATATACATACAGCATACAAAAATATATATATATTATATATATATATTATATATAATATATTAATTATAATATATATTTAATATAATATATTATATAAAAAAATATAATTATATATATATATATTTTAAATATTATTATATAATATATATAACACCACTTTATTTTCACCCCCCCACGTATATACATAGACAAACGTTCATACATTTTAAAATTAAAATTCCACGGAGTAATTAGATTTAGGGGCATTCACTTTATCAAACCCTTTCGGGGGATTCCTTATCAAAGAAGTCAACCCTTTCTTGTGCTTCTGTAAAAGGGTTTTTACCCCATAAAAAGTCGCCCTACCTTTTTTTTGGGGCGCTTTAGATTAAGCTTTTTTTAAGACAGCACCCAAAAATGAATTTCTTTAAAGCGGAGCACAATCTTTCCTTTTTCTTTCGCCTCCGCGGGCTCTCCCTTTTGTCTGCTTTCTCTCTAGCTATTGCCCGTTTTTTCTTTACCTATTTTTTCTTCTTCTTCTATCATCCATATATTTTATTTAATCATATGTCTTATGTTGTATATTATGCATACATACATTATTTAAAATATATATATATATATATATTATATATAATATTAATATATATATAATATATATATTGTGTTTGTGTGGGTGTGGTGGTGGTGTGTGTGTTGTGGTGTGTGTCTATGTATTGTTATATATAAATAATTATTATAATAAAAATATATATATATATATTAAAATATATATATTTCGCGCGCAAAACACACACACACACACACACACCACCACACACCACCAACACACACCACACCCAAAACACACACACACAACACACACACCAACACATTACAGAACCACACACACACCACACACACCACACACCACCTTTATTATAATATATATTTTATTATTATTAATTATATATATATAATTTTTTATATATATATATATATTATTATATTTTATATTTAATGCATATATTATATTAAATTATATATATATATAATATATAATTTCATATATTATTTTATTATAAAATATATTTTATATATATATATTAATTAATTTTTATATATATATGCATATATATAAAATTATTAAATTTAAAAATATATATATTAATTATATATAATATATTAATATTATATTATATATAATAAAAACACACACACAATTGCTATGCATATTTTATGTTATATATATATATTTAAAAAAATTATATTTAATATATATATATATATTATATTATATATATATAATATTTATATAATACATATGTGTGTGTTGTGTGTGTGTTGTGGGGTGTGTTTGTGTGGTGTGGGTGTGTTTATTATAATTTATTTTATTATTATATTATTATATTTTATATATTATATTATGATAATTTAATATATAATTAATTTTTAATATATATTAAAATTTATATAATATATAATATATATATTTATATGCTTTTGTGGGTGTGGGTGGGTGATCATGCTGTGTGTATGCGTGTTTGTGTATCCTGTACATGTGTATTTGAATATCCTTTTTGTTGTTTTATATTTGTGTTTCTATTTATCTTTACAGACTTTTTTTCCCACCGCATACTCTCCCCTTCTTTTACACCACACACACAC
>NW_023663241.1:12500-15167 GCF_015228065.2 Penaeus monodon
GTGTGTGTGGGGTGGTGTGTGTCTGTGTGTGTGTTTTGTGTGTGTGTGTGTTTATGTGTATGGTTGCAAATATGCACATATATATGTATATGTATATTTTATTGTAAGGTTCACACCTTGCTTAATGCCAAATGGTGTCTGAGGAAAAGGAGCCGGAATACTCCTGTGAGGCGGGAGAGGCTTAGGACCAAATTGAAGGAATAAAGAGGGGGGGGGGGGTCCGCTCACTCCTTATAAGAAAAAAAAAAAGATACTGGAAGCCAAAAGAAAGTAGCAGCCAAATTCTTTGGAAGTAAATCAACTATTGCTTCCACAGATACTACTGCCTGGGAGTGCTTTATAACAATTAGAGCCCTTTTTCGTACAAATACAAAATGAATGACGGTGGTAGCAAGGAGATAAAAACACAATAGAAATAGGCAGTAGTTATCGTAGAAGTAGAGGCCGTAGTGGTAAGAGTAAGCAAAAATACGAAAGATAGCGAGGTAAAATAGACGAAATATTGGGTACAAACGGAAAAAAATAGTAAAAGCAGAAATAAAACACTCTAAACGATGCCCGGCAAGCAATAGTTAAAACAGCAAAAAAATTTTTAACTACATAGTAAAGAGAAAGGTTGAGAAAAAGCAGAAGTAAAGTGCGTATATAAACGATAACGGGTACGCAGTATTTTAGAACGGTAACTAAACTTGACTGAAATCGTAAAGGAAAAAGAATTTGATAAAAGCTGAGAAACTAAGAGCAAAGTAAAAGTAGAGATAAAAAACACGAAAAAGAACACGTAAAAGCAATAAAATACGAAAAATCCTGGTAAAAGTTTAAAATACACAGCTCACTGAAAGATAATAACAGTACAATGAACTTGACTATGACTGAAATTGAGATCCTTGAATAGGCTGAGGCAGAACTAACCTATTGAAACATAACCTTGAAAAGTTACTGATAAATGTTACTCTTGGATTGTAGCTTTTCATATAACCAGTGCTTTATTGATTCATATGCTGTAAAGCCCACGATTATAGAACCTAGCAAGTAACGTATAGGTCTAGTACAACCTTTGCTGATGCTTCAGCAGATGAAGGGTAGATCCAACACACAGAATTCCAATTGACAGTTTTTTTGTCATGGGTTGGGGGGCTGTCATGGACTCGTGGCGTCATGAAATAAACGATCATTTTTCAAAAAAAATTACAATAAAATACAAATCAAATAAAAACGCGTAAGATATTAGGTAATAAAATATACGCCAATAAAACCAAAGAAAGACATCATGAAAAAACAAAATAAGTAAAAGATATGAATAAAATCAAAAGTTAAAACACAGGACAAAAAAGCCCAAGTATAATTTAAAAATAATAAATCAAGACAAATATATAAAACAAAAAAATAGGTATTCAACACCCATAATGAAAGGTTAGAATAAAAAAAAATACTTGGCACAAAATGACGTGTCGTGTCACTAACACCGCAAATAAGTTTACTGTATATTGAAATAAACTAAGACTCAATAATGAAACAAGAGACTTAAAATGCAAATGAATGCCTTAAGGGGAAAGCATAACAGGTAAAACATAACATGAGGCAGTAATCAAAAAAAAAAAAAAAAAAAAAAAAAAAAAAAAAAAAAAAACTTGCACCGGGATAACTAAGTAGTCCCGCGCAGGGGATACTGTGGTGCCATAAAAAATTAAATGCGAGTGCATCTGGAGTGTGTCGCCCTCATCACTGGATTGCGGGTCACACTCCACAATATATATTTATATTATATATATATATATATATATTATATATATATATATATATATATATTATATCCCTATATATATATATATATATTATATTAATTATATATAATATGTTATTTATCATATTATATTATATATATATTATATTATATATATTATATTATTGGTGTGTGGTGTGTGGTGGTGTGGTGTTTTGTATGTGCTAGTTGAAAGTGACCGGCGATGACCGGATAGAATTTGCCTTTCAGAACATGAACTTATTTACATAAAGAATAATGCAGTAATTGTAAACTGTATATTATTTGATGAAGAAATATATTTCTGGAACTATATACTATAAAATACTCTCATCTACAGATCTACCCGAGTTTTGCTTGACAGCCCCTAAGCTAAAATAAAACGTTTAGTGGGTTTTAGCTTTACACAGCTTTGCTTAAAAATAAGGCAAGTTTTGTTCTACTCTGATGTCCCACCCTGCATTTGTTATTCCATATGTGAAGTTATCCTTTATATATATATAATATATTATATATATATATATTATATTATATATATATATTATATATATATATATAATATATATATATATATTATATATTATATATATATATATATATATATATATTATTATATATATTATATATATATATACATATACCAGAGAGATAGATAGATAGAGAGAGAGGGGGGGAGAGAGTATAAAGATAGACAGATAGACCACAAAAACACACACAAACACAGACCACACGCATACAAAATATATATATACATAATATATATATATAAAAATATATATATTATATATATATATATATACATATATACATACATTTTATATAATATATACATACATAAATACATATTGCATATATATGTATGTTGTGTATATATGGGGGCCCCGGTTGGCCGAATTTGGGTTAAA
>NW_023663242.1:0-15165 GCF_015228065.2 Penaeus monodon
ACAGAAAAAAAAAAAACCCCTTTTTTAAAAATTTTTACCCGTACATTTTTCTATAGGCACAATACGGGGGGGAAAACCCGCATGTCCGCTTAAAACTGGGCAACGCAAGTTTATCAGGCCCCAAAAGGCACACCGAGGTCTTCACGGGAGCACACCCAACGCCCTATCTTGGCTTGTTCCCCCTCCTTCGTTTCAAGCCATTGCTCATTTTGCCCGGTCCCTTCTGTTTAACAGCCCAGGTCTCCTTTTCATTTTAACACATTTTTCGCACAGAGACAAGACCCCGGGCGTAGCAATATATATATTTGTATTATCATTATATCATAGTAAATGGGACTTTTAATGAAAATAATAATATTCATGTAAACGGAAATGAGTAAGTGAAACTATCCATTTTTTGTGCAAAATCTCTTTTTTGTTAAATTTTTCTTCATTTTCATTTATAGTCTACACCCATTGTCTTATCCAATAACTTTTATCAGAAAATTTAACTTTTATCGCTTTTTTTGATTATTGGTGTAAAATATTACGCTACTGAAATTTGATGTTGGTTTAAAAAAGTATAACATACGAATTATTAAAAACAAAATTTAAATTGTCCTGGAATTAGTTTCCCCGCTCCCCAAATCCCTTTTTCCCATTTTTATATCTAATTAAAACTAAGGGCCAAAATTAAAAAAAAAAAAATGGTTGTTCCTCAAAATATAGTATTGAAAAATATGTCTTTCAATTTTGTTTATATCTTTTTGAAACTATCGAAGTGATTTAAAGAAAATTTAAAGACACTTTTTTCCCTTTTTCAAAAAATTTTTGTAAATGGCGAAATATTTATGGTTTTTGTTTTTTTCCTGTAACACGTTTACAAATTTGTTATCAAAAATCAATCTTATCACTTTACTGTACTTTATTTAGTTTCCCCCTATTCTTTTTACTTTTTATCCTTCTTTTCAATCGACGGGGGAAACTTTTTTCTATTTCTTGTTTATGGGAATATAATTTTAGTTTATTTCTTTACCCCAAAAAAGGAGCTGTTAAAATTTATAAAAAAAGGTTAACATTTTGGTTAATATGATAAAATGCCAAAAACTCTGGGGTTCCCAGGCGGTCAACCCCCCCCAATACTGACCAACCCCTCGTTGCTTAACTTCGCTGATCGGACGAGAAGCGGGGCTTTCAAAGTGGGATGATCGTTTTACAAAAAAAAGAAATTTAACCTGATTTCTCTCCTCCTTACAAAACTTTTACACTTATTTAAATAAATTTTTTGTTTATTTCTGCATTAAACTTCATTACTATTACTTCTAGTTGTGAAGATACACGCCCTAAGCCCAGTAAGGGAATTCCAGCGACGGTTCACTGATAAATGTACATTGTACGAAACGGGGAATATACTCAACCCATAGTTTTAAAAAATCAGTAAGGGACACACAAATTTTATATTTTTATCCCCATCACATAACTCTATCCCGTATACTATTGCTGCTATCAGTTTTTATATTATTGTTTATAAAGATAAAATGACCACTGAAATGACAAATGTAAACAAAAATGTTAAAATTTCAGTATAGGGTGATAATTTAACATGAAAAATTTAAAAAAAATAAAACTGTAATAAGCTGAAGCTATTGTTTTTTGAATCCCCCTTTTAAAGGTTTTTTTTTGGAAATAAAAATTTAATAAATTTTTATGGGGACAGGGTAAGAAAAGACTATCAATCATTGAAATCGGGGCCCGCTATAATTGTTTAAAATTAAAAAAAAAACGATTCGGATGGGAAAAATAGTAGATCCAGGTCGGGGACATGTTATCGAATTTTTATTGAAATATTTTCATATAAATTTCTTATCTGCTTTCTAAGCCGGAAAATTCTCAAGAAATGCAAAACTTATTTAGCATGTATAGTAAAAACAAAAACAACGGTGTTTCCGGGCAGTCACCCATTAAAACACTGATTTAACCCCCAAATATTTTTAATTTTTATAACGTACGAGAAGCGGTGACTTCAACGTGATATGAACGTTAGGGAAAAAGGGAAAAGCAATCTGTATGATTATGGGATGTCCCTCTACTTTCATTTTTTTTTAGTTTTTGACTTTACTGTTAATTCCTATTACTTTTCCCCTTTATTTTCACCTCCTATAACTCTTTTTAGCGTTATTTTGTATCAAAATTTTTTTTGATCATGTATAAAAAATTGTATAATATTATATGGGTATACTTGTGTCTATATATTAGGGTTTTTTATGTTTATACAAGTACATTTTATGTGTGTATGGCATATACCCATGTTTATATACATGAAAAGGCACTATTATCAAGCTTTTTTTTTTTAGTCGGGTTTTTACTGTTCTTCTGCTCGGAACCTTTTTATATTCATTGTAATTGTAAAATTTTTTTGCTAGTAAAAAAAAACATTCTCCTTTGAATTTGCAACAATAGCAACAGATCCCTTAAGTAATTTTTTCCCCGTATATGATTTTAAATATAAATCTTCAGTGGCGTTCACCCGCAGTGTCTAAACAAAAGTGTACTGGATATTTGTTAAAATATTTCAAAAACGGGGCTTTTTTGCGTGAGTGCTCACCATTGCACTGCGGTGGCCTGACTCCTGCTATTAACCCCCATGTGCTAAATCGAGTGCCCATTCTCGTTCTCGCTTCGCCCCCTTTTAATTTCGTTTTTACAGAAAAACGTTTAAATCCCTCTGTCCACTTTGGCAATTCCTTAATGTTTTACTTGCTATATTTCATTAGGTTATTTTTTCAAACCACCCACTGGGAAATTTCCTTTCGACGACACCATTTTATTCCAAACCACAAATTTTACAGATCACTCGTTCGGATTGATGTACTTTGTAAATGTTGAATTACAGAAACTCAGTTCATACAACAGCAAAATATTTTTATCAGTTCTGCAAAAGCAAGTAATTTTTTCATTTTATGCAATGCAAAGGGAAATTTTATCATTCATATAGTAGCAAGGGAATTTTTATCGGTTTTTAAAAAATGCGGGAATTTTTTTTTCATTTTATACAAAAGCAAGGTAATTTTTTTCGGTTCATACAATAGCAAGGTAATTTTTTTTCAGTTCATACATAGCAGGTAATTTTTACAGGTTTTAATTAATGCTTGTTCTTATTTGAAACCATCAAGTGGACCCGTTGCTCTGTGGGAGCCCCTTCAAGCGCGTACACCGAAGCAGCTCAGGAGTCCTTGGCGTACCCAAAGGACAAGGCAAAATACCTCCCCCGGGAGACTTACGGGCCCACTGACGTGTCGAAAGGCTCGGCTGAATGGGAATCAGTCTGCGTCTTTCCCATGGTGCTAGGCTCGGACACTGCTGAAAAGGGGCAGGAACTTCATCATAAATCTTGCTGGGGAGTCGAAGGCCATTTCTTGGAAATACCTTCCCCTCCTACCAAGCCCTGAGAAACGAACCCTAAGCCCCCCTCAAGATGACTGCGTCCTCACGGATGGAGGATCACTCAGATCTTTTTTGGGGTTTCGTGAACGTTGGCTGATATTTTGAACAGTTGTACCAGGTGGACCCCTCCAACTTGTTTGGATCAAGCGATGTCTCAGTCCCTTGCCGGACCCCCCATCGCGGGGAACCTCCTCCCCAAACAGAGGTTAGGCTGCGATTTCCAGCAAGATGGGAAGCTGCGGCTAGTATACCCCTGCTGAACTGCTAAAGGCTGGGGGTAAACCTATGGCTCGGGGCCTGCATACGTCCTGCTGCCTTTGCTCGGGTACCTTCCCCCTACCTGCTGAGGGCGGGGTCATCCCTCTCGGAAGGGGAAGGGGATCGATGGGACGTGCAACTCCGTGCATTACACTGCTCACATCCGGGCAAGGTTCTCGCTCCATTCTTCTAAAACGGATCCGAAACACCTACTGGGCCCAAGACCGGACGCTGGTTTTACTCCGGGCAAGTCCAAAATAGACCTATACTACGCTTCGAGAAATTGTGGAACCCGTCGTGATTTTGGTCGTGGTTGCTTGCACCTACATTGCCTCAAGAAGGCGTTTGACTCGGTGCATGGGGATCGCTATGGGGATCCTGGGGTCAGGGGAATTTCCAAACACGTTATTGGCCTGATAGAAACCTCTTACTGGTACTAAAAGTGCTGAAAAGTGGTGGGGGTTGTCAAAACTTCTTCCCTTTAATTCCCCGGGGTAGGCAAGGGTGTCCTTGCACCCCCTTTTAAACACTTGTAGGGACGGGATAATGGCAAGCTACTACCCAAAGTCATGCGGAGCAACACTAGGAAATATAAGGTCTCGGATTTTGACTTTGCCGACGATGTTGCCATCCTATCTGATCCTTGGGAGTCACTTGTGGGGGCTCTTATGCATTTAGCAAAGAGGGGAAGCCCCTAGGCTTTGAGGGCTCCTGGGCCAAGCCAAATTCAGGACTTTGGGGGCCTGTTAGGGGGAACCCCTTCAGCGTCCACCTTTGCGGGGAGGGAGTTGAAGTCACGAAAAATTTTTTCATACCTTGGTACGTAGTCCAATCTCTGGGGGTTTAGACCGGAAGTCAGTAAGGATTGGTCCGGCAACAGGGGCCCTGAACTCGTCACAAGAGCGTTTGGAGTGTCGATACTATGCGAAACCAAACTGCGTGTCTTAAAGGGCCTTTATACTTCCAGTTTTTCTCTATGGAACGAAAAATGGACCTATCCATGCCTTTTTGGGTCTCGCCTTGATCCTTTTTTTAACAAGTCCCTTGCCGATCATGGGGGGCAGTTGGCAGGACCCGTTCCACCCGGGGGTTACACCCTGAGAGGATGGGACCCGTTACTTGCATAAACCGGGGTCGCCAAATCGCTATTGGCCACCCAGCTCGCCCCCCTATGGACGACCCTGCCCCCAGGGTTTTCTCTCTGCGAGACAACCTGGGTGGGGGAACCTTGGACGTCCTAGGGGATCATGGCTTGGGACTCGACGAGACCTGCGTGAGGAAAAGAATGGGCCGTGGCCTGCCGGAGACTCGCCTCGAGGGATCCTCGGGCTGGATGCGGGGGGTGGATGCGGCCATGCCCCCCGTCGGCGTTACCCCCTTGATGATGATGATGATGAAGTGGACAAAAGAAAAATTAGGACACTTTGTTCCCTTTTAAAGGAAATCTTTAGAAAATGGCGAATCATTATCATTTTCTTTCTTTTTTCAATATAAAAGAGCTGTTAAAAGTGATAAGAAAAGTGTAAAAATTTTATTTTCATATGAAAATCCCAACAGCACGGTGTTCCCAGGCGGTCACCATCCAAGTACTGCCAGACCCCCCCCCCCCTTTTTTTAACTTCGCTATCGGACGAGAAGCGGTGCTTTAAACGTGGTATGATCGTTGATTTTTAAAAAAGTACTATAACCTTATTTATTAGTCCAGATTCTTTCATCATTTAAATAAAATTAAATTTTGGGTTTTTTTAATTACCCTTCATTCCTTACTTATAAATTATGACGCGTGTAAAAAAAACCACATATTACCCGTCCATATAAGAGGAATTCTAGACGAATGGTTCATGCAAATGTATATTTTAATAAAGGGATATATTAATAAGGGTAAGGGCCACTTAAAGTCAACCGCTTCTCGTCTGATCACGAATTGAATATTGGGTCTGGTCAATACTTCATGGGTGACGCTGCGAACAACAGATGCCTTATTTTACTTCACTTAAATATTTTTTTCTATTTTGAGACTTTCCGCGCCAGATAAACAAAATAAAAATTTTATTTAAAAACTTCAAAACAAAAACTTGCAAAATGGAAACTACAAATGAACACAAGTGACAGTAAAACTCGAAACATGTCCTCTCACTAATCATTTTTTCCCTATCCATAATTGGGTACTTGTATTTTTTATGATCAAAATGCAACGATTTCAATTAGTATTAGTCCTTTCTTACCAGATTGCTTCATTTAAATTTTTTCTGGGTTTTTAACTTACCAATTATCACCTTCATGGTAAGATTACAATTCAATTATCACACAACTACTGTTAATTTTTGTTTAAATTATATCATTTGTTACCTTTTATAATGAAACATTCATGATTTTTTTAAAGCGATAAAAAAAACTTCATTCTTCCACTTATACAAAGATATTGGGTTTAGGGACTTTTAGGGGTAATCCTTTTCATTAAAATTTTTCGACAATTTAAAGAGAATAGTATAAATTATAATTTAAAATGTTTTATTTGCTTAATTATTTTCATTATTCATTTTTTATAGTTTATATCCTTCTGTCTTATCCAATGACTTTTATCAGTAATGCTTTTATCGCCTTTTTTTTGATTTTGAGTGCAAATTATACGCTCTGCAATCTGATTTGGATTAAGTATAACATTCGAATAATTTGAGCGAAATTATTTTTCTGGAATTATTTTCCCGCTCACCATGCATTTTCCCATTTTTATTACAAATTGAAACAAAGGGCCCAAAATTGAAAAAAAAAATTGTTGATTCCTCTAACATAGTATTGAAAAATTATCCCTTTTTAAATTATATCTTATATCTTATTTGAAACCATCAAAGTGCCCTTTCAAGGGGAGATTTTAGAAAATGGCAAAATTTTTAAGCTTTTTTTTTTTTTTTTTTTTTTTTGGAAAACCCTTTTTAAAATTTTTTGTCATTAAACATATCATTATCACTTACGACTTTACTTTAGTTTATCCCTATCCGTTTCTTTTTATCCTTTTTTTTTCAATCTGAGGGCGATATTTTTATTTATTTCTTGTTTATGGGAAATTAAGTTCAATCAATTTCTATATACTGATTAAGAGCTGTTTAAAAATGATAAAAAAAAAGTGTAACTATTTAGTTTATCGATAAAATGCCAAAAGCATCTGGTGTTTTTCCCAGGGGGCCCCAGCCAAATCTGACCAAACCCACGCTGCTTAACTTTCCCGATCGCAGAAACGGTCTTTTTAAAAGTGGTAGATCGTTGGCAAATTTAAAAAGTACCCTTAAACCCTATTTATATCAGTCCCCCAGCTTCTTTCATCATTTAAAAAGAAGTAACTATAATGGGTAAATTCTATTTTGGTTCCAGTGGGGCCACGGGGCGTTTTTTCCCCAGGTCCCAAAAGGGCCCCCAAAAAACCCCTTTTGCTCACGAGGGCGGAGGTCACATCTATATCTCACCTCGTTTTTACCGGGGGTTCGTGACCAGCGCCCCTCGCGGTAAAAGGGCGATCCGCCCTCTCCCCCGGGGGGGCTGCCCCGACACCGCGGGGCTTTAACCTCTTTAGCAAGTCGTAGCGTCGTCGTAGCGTGTGTTCCCCCCCCCTTTCGTGTGTTTTCGTCCCCGTCAGCCACTTTTACTAGAGTAAACATATCTTTTAAAATCTGGTGAAAGCGGGGCCGTTTCTCCTTTTGGGATGCCACGGACACACCACCCCTGAAGAAAAATCCCTCCACCGTAGAAACATGTGAAAAAAAAAAAACACGTAAGTACACGGGCCCCCTTTTTTTATTTTTTTTCCCTTCCTTCTCCCATAAATGTGTTAAGCCGTTGTTTTTTGTTTTTTTTGGGGGGGGTTAAAAGGGGCTAATACAGCAATGGCACGTTCTCACACTATTCCTTTACCTCGATCGCATTTCCGTGCGTCAGTATGTGATCAATAACATGAATAGGGGTTCGTTAGTTAAAAATTAATTATTTTCTCGGGTTTTTTGAGATTTTTATTTGTTTCATCTGCCAAATTTTAACGCTTTTTCGGGGTTTTTTATCTTATCATGAATACCTTTTCCCTTTTATCTCGTTCCAAACCCCCCCGCCCCCAAACCTGACCCCCCCTTTTTTCTTCGCTTGCGGTAAACTTTGGAAGGAAAAGATTTTTTTCCCCCCTTCTTAAACCTGCCCTTCATTTTCCCTTTTCCCCCCGGGTCGGTGGCGGCGGGGGTAGGGTCACATAACTCCCTGGTTCCCTGTAATTTGGGAGAAAACCTAAAATTGATACTTGTTTTTTGGGGGGGAATACGTTCTATGGGCGCTAGAACGAATCATGTAATGCAATTTTTTTTAAAAAATTTTGGGGTTAAAAAAAATTTTTTTAAAATTTAATCCGTAGGATTTTCCCCCCATATAAATATTTCCCCAGAATCGCCTGTATTGCCCGGGGGGTTTGCGTAAACGCCAAAATAGTCGAGGTGACCCGCTTTTATGTCCTTTAAATTTTAATGTGGGACTAGGGTTTAAGCTAAATCTTATTCGTTTTATTAATCACAAAGGGGACCTCCCTCCTCAAGTCGCTTGCTTTTTTTTGGGTACACCCCCAACGTTTGTGTGATTCGTGAAAATTTATATATCCTTGGGGAAATTTTTTGCGGCGCCTTTCACACAGATACGCAGAAGAGAGAAAGGTTTATTAATTCCTGGCTCGAGTCGTTTTCAGTCTTTAAAAAACCCCCGGTTTTATTTTGGGTAAAGGCCCCCATTTTGGATTTTAGAGTTTTCCCCTAAAAAAAACAAAAAAAGGGGGGGGCCGGGAAAAAAAAAAGGAAAAAAAAAAGGGGGGGAATTTGCTTTTTAAATACCCTTGCGAATTTTTTTTTAAATGTCCCATTCATTCATGCGTCCATTCTGTCGCATATCATTATATTTTAAATTCAATTGGTATTTGAAAAAATCTTAAAAGCTACATTGCAAATGTCTTCATTTTTGTTATGTGAACTTTTAATATTCGGGGTTTTTTTGATTCATTCTTTTGTGTGAGGTCACCCCTCGCTTTCCCCTCATTAACGCAAAATGTCACTCCCCACACGCATACACACACACCTTCACCCCCCACCACACGGGGAAGGCCCAAAAGACACTGACCCTTTTACATTAAAAAGGGCCTATTTGCTGTCTTATCCCCGGCGTAAAGTTTACTAGTATCTCTTTAGCCCGCAATTTTGCTGCGTGACGAGTGGTTCGTACCTAATCTACAAGTTTTCTCTATTTTTTATCTGTGGGACGACTATGTCGTTCCCTTATCTAATTCTCATACTATCAGGGGACGGTTGGGAGTTCAACTATGTCCATGCGGGCCGCTACTTTACGTCTCCCCCTTCTTTATTTTCCCTTTTTTTCTTTGTGTAAGTAAAACCCAAAAAAAAAAAAAAGGGGCGAAAATTTAAATTTTTTTTAAAAAAACATTAAAAACCGCAAATTTCTTAAAAAACCAGCTATGGTTTAATTTCCCCTCCCCCTTTTCTGTTCCCTTTTTTTTTCTCTTAAATCTGGCCCCTTTCGGGGATGACTGGTTTTTCCCCGACTATTTTATTGCATCGGGAACCGACACGGGACCGAAGAAGAAACCCGCTACGTTCCGGGGGCCTTTTGGATCCCCTGGGAGGGTGTCCTCGAAAATCGCCATAGGGGCCCGCGGGCCGAGATTTTTTGTCAGAAAAAGGGGGTTAAGCCGTCCCAGTGGGAAAATGACGGCTTTTCCCGCCAGACCCCCGTAGATCCCCCCAAAACCCGCAAACCCTTTTCCGCAGGTACCAGTCCCCCCCAGAATGCCCGTGGGTAGGCACGCCCGGCGGACGCCTGCAAAATCCGGTCAAATTCGGGCTCGTAGCGCGGTATCATTTCCCCCGAGATGCCGCCCCTGCCCCGACGCCCCCTAGATCCGGGTGAAGATTACGAGGACGGGGGGGGAAACGGAAAAGGCCCCGGACGGGGTCTTTGAGGGCTGTGGACGAGGACGCCGGGGGGGCCCGTTTTGGCCCGGACAGGACTAAAAGGGAAATCTAACGATTCCGAAGTCAAGGAGGACCCGTGGGGAGCTTTCGAGGACGTGGCCGATTACACCAGGGACCGGGGGAGGGACGACAGGGGGCGAGCAGCCCCGAAAAGGGGACCAGGACAAAGCACGAGAACGAGACAAACCCCCAGTTAGGTCACCCTTGAAGGGGCCTCGAGGGCGAGGGGGGAGTAGGGAGCCGAGCAAAATGGATTGGATAAATTTTATTTCGGTTACCATTTGGGCCACGTGCTGTTTTCCCCCTTGGTCCAAAGTCCCAAATTAACCCTTTCGCTCAGCGAGGGCGAGGGCCTTTTGATATCTCACTTCTTTTTACCGGGGTTCGGCTAAGGGTCCGCCGCGGTAAGGGCGCTCCCCATCTCCCTCCGGGCAGCTGGCCCGCGACCCGCCTTTCCGCCCTTTCCCATCTAGAAATGTCTCGGGGTTTTTTTATACTGCGTGGTGTCAACTCTCCGAAAAAAAGAGTGAAGGGCCCTTAACAATATAAATAAACCCCCTGTTCACCATTTTTACTAAAGGTGATAGCCTTTTATAGTAACTTTGGTTTTTGAATTCTCTTCATTACCCTTATGTTATAATTTTTGAAAAGCGTGTAAGGAAAAGGGAAAAACCCCTATTACCCGCCCCCAAGAGGAATCCTAGACGAATGGGGTTTATCAACAAATTAAATTTTTTTCAATGAAAGGGGTATAGTTAAGTAAGGGGAAGGGGAAAACCCGGGGTTTAAATAACCGCTTCTCGTCCCCATCAAAAGAAAATTTAAAATAGTTGGGGGCTGGTCATACTTGGATGGGTGACTGCCTGGGAACACCAATGCTCTTTTTTTCCCATACACTTTAAATTATAATTCCCTACTTGAAGTTTCCGCGCCAGATAAAGCAACATCACATTTTTTGTGAAAACATTTTAAAGATAAAATTGGGACAATTTGGAAACTACAAATGAACACAAGTGACCGATAGAAAGCTCGAAAAAATTCCATGTCCTAATCTACTATTTCTCCCCATCCATAATTGGTTTTTTTATAATTATTTGGGTCTAAATGGCAAAATTTTAAATTTTTATTTGGGCCCCTTTCTTACCCTGACTGCTATCATTAATTTTTTTTTATTAAATTACCCTTTATGGTAGGGTTTTTCAAATTTCAATTATTATCAGCACAACTGTTTTTTTTTTTTTTTTTTTTTTCAAATTATCACATTAAAAATGTTACCACTATTAAAATGATCTTCATGTTTTTTAAATGGAATAAAAAAAAATATTAAAATTTAAAAAAGGTTTAAAAACTTTAAAAACCCAACAGCATCTGGTTTTCCCCGGGGGTCACCCACCCAAAGTACTGACCGCCCCCACTTTGCTTAACTTCGCTGATCGAGAAAGCGGTGTTTTCAACGGGGTATGATCTGGCAATTACAATTGTCCCATTCCCTCTTTTCTCAGTGCTCACGATTCTTTCATCATTTAATAGAATGAAAATTGGGTTTTTTTAATCACCCTTCTTCCCATTACATTCTACTTTGACCATGTAAGAAAAGAAACACGCATACTACCGCCCATAAAAGAGGAATTCTAGACAAATGGGTTTATCAACAAAAGTTATTTTTCAAAGAAAAGGGTATGTTAAGTAAAGGGTTAGGGGACCACGTTAAAATCACCCCTTCTCGCCCTTTACGAAATTTAAAAATAGTTGGGTCTGGGGCAATACTTACTGGGTGACTGCCTGGGAAAACAGATGCCTTATTTTATATACAGTTAAATATTATTCATATCTTGAGAGTTTCCGCGCCAGGGAAAAAAACATACAAATTTTATTTGAAAACATTTAAAAAATAAACTTGCACATAGAAAATACAAATGAACACAGTGACAGATAGAAAGCTCAAACATGTCCATGTCACTAAATCTACTATTTTTTCCCCATCCATAATTGGTTTTTTTATAATTATTATGATCATAAAAAGGCAACGATTTTAATTAGTATTAGGGCCTTTTTACCATGATTGCAAACATTTTTTTTGATTAAATTAAACCTTTAGTGGGAGGTTTCAATTACAAATTATTACAATTGTTTTTTTTTTTTCAAATTTTCCTTAATAATGTTTTTCCACTATTATAAATATTTGATTTTTATAATGGAATAAGAAAAAACATTAAAAATTTAAAGAAGGTAAAAATATTGCTACGGCCCTGGGGCTTTTTTCTCTGCAAAAATTTTTAACAGGAGGGGCCTGGGGAAAATGAGCACTGGCTGTGAGCGGGGACAGGAACAAACCAAGAGACGCAGTTGGGTGCTGCTCCTGTGAAGACCTCGGTTGCCCTTGTGACCTAGATAAAACCCGGTGTTGCCCCGTTTAAAGCTGTATTTTGCTGTGTACATGCTGGTTTCCCCCCCGTATTGTGCCAATAAAAAGTGTACGGTAAAAAACTTGTGTAAATAAAGGAAAGACTGTCTTTTTTGGTTTTTTTCGGGCCCTGCCTCGCCTTGCGTTTCCCCTTGTTGTGTTCTGGGACGCTGTGGGGCTCGGGGCCTCTTTAAAATGTTCAGTTTCACGACCCTGTGATAAAACCGGCCGTCTGCCCCCTGCCTTGTGTTGGGGGAGAGAGCAGGCGGGCCCGGGGTAACAATATTCAAAAAAAATCAAAAGATCGGTTTCCAGGGGGTCCCCATCCAATACTGACCCGACCCTACGTTTCTTAACTTCCTATCGCCCAAAAACGGTGCTTTCAAGTGGTATGATCGTTGGGAATTTAAAGTGTCCATTTAAACCCCTTTTATCTCATGCTCACGATTTTTTCATCATTTAAAAAAATGTAAATTTGGTTTTTGAATCACCCTTCATTACCATTAAAAATTTTCTTATGACGCATGTATGAACAAAAAACGTATACTACCCCCCATAAAAAGAGGAAATTTTGACAAGGTTCATCAAAAAATGTTATTTTCAATGAAAGGATATATTAAGTAGGGGCAGGGGACCACTTAAATCCCGCTTCTCGTCCTTCGCGAAAAATTTAAAAATAATTTGGGGGTGGGCAAAACTTGGATGGGTGACTGCCTTGAACACCAATGCTCATTTTTTATACCGTTAAAAATATTTTTCATATCTTGGGGTTTCCCCCAGATAAAAACAACACACAATTTTATTGTAACATTTAAAAAAAACCTGGGCAAAAGGAAAATACAAAAGACACAAGTGCAGAAAACTCGAAACATGTCCACTCACATCTACTTTTCCCCTACCTAATTGGGTTCTTTTTAATATTATGATCATAAAATGGCAACGATTTCAAACAGTATTAGTCCTTTCTTACTGAGGGGTATCTTAATTTTATCTGATTATTAATTACCATCATCACCTTTATGGGAGGTTTCAATTATAATTATTACGCACACTACGTTTTTTTTTGTTCAAATTATCATTAAAAATGTTACCACTATTAAAGGATCATGATTTTTTAATGAGATTAAAAAAAAAAATAGCTTTCTTTCCCAACCATACAACGTATTATTATAGGGACTTGAAGGGGGATCCCCTTTATTACTATTTCCGACAAATAGATCAGAAAAATAAAATATTATATATATATATTAAATAATATATATATATTATATTATTATATTATATTATGCATAATTGCAAATATTGTATATATGCAATATATGTTATATATGCTATGTATATATATTATAATATATATAATATATATATTATATATAATATGTATATTTCATATATATAATATAATATATAATTATATATATTTTAATATATTGTCTGTATACTAATATCGTAGTGAATCGGACTTTTAAAGAAAATATGAAAAGTTGATGTAACGGAAATGAGATAAGTGCAACTATACTCCTTTTTTTGCTAAAGCTATCTTATTTGCTTAATTTTCTTCATTATTATTTATTCTCTCCATTGTCTTTCCAAATGACTTTTTTTTAGTAAAAGAAAATTTTATCGCTTTTTTATGATATATTTAGTATCAAATATAACGCTACTACAATTTTTAGTTGATTAAAAGTATAACATGACGAAATTTGAGCGAAATTAATTGTCCTGGGTTAGATTTCCCCCCTCACCCAAAGCCATTTTACCACTTTTTTTATATACTAAATTGAACTAATGGCCTAAATTGGGAAAAAAAGAAAAAGAATGGTTGATTCCTCATAATAATACTGAAAAGTATGTTTTTTAAATTATTGCTTATATTTTTATTTGAAAAAATCAAAGGACCAAAAAGAAATTAAAAACCTTTTTTTTCTTTAAAAGGTATTTAGTAAGGGCAAAATATTTATGCGTTTTTATTTTTCTTAACACGTTTACTATTTGATTTTTAATAATAAATCATTACCCTTTTTCTGTACTTTACTTTCGTTATCCCCCCTTTTCTTTTTTCTGTTTATCCTTCTTTCCAAATCTGAAAGGGGGGAACTTTTATTCTATTTTTTGTTTATGGGAAGTTAATTTCATTGATTTCTATATCAATATAAGAGGACTGTTAATCTGATAAAAAAAGGTTTTAAAATATTTGTTAATAATAAAATCCCAAAAGCATCTGGGGTTTTTCCAGGGCACCCTCCCGTCTGCCCCGACCTACTTGCTTACTTCGCTGATCGGACGAGAACGGGGCTTTCAACGTGGTATGATCGTTTCCAAACAAAATTTTCTAACATTTACCAATTTCTCTCGCTCCTTACAAAACTTTTTCACATTTTTAAAAAGAATGTATTTTTTATTTCTGCATTAAACTTTTTACTATTACATTCTATTTTGAAATACACGCCATAACTCCCATGAAGGTGAATTCCAACGAACGGTTCCTGATAAATGTACATTTACGAAAATGGAATTACTCAACCATACAATTAAAAAACATAAGGGCACACAGTATATTTATATTATTACACCCTCACTAAATCTATACGTATGGCTATTGCTGCTATAGCTTGATCTTATTGTTATGATAAAGAAAAAATGATGCCACTGTAATGACTAATGTAAAACACAATGATTAAAAACATAAAAAAATGGTGATAATATTAACAAAGATAATTTTTAAAAAAAAATCAACTGTAAAAATGCTGAAGCTATTTATTTGTTATCCTACCATTAAAGGTATTTTGGGAAATTAAAATTGGTAAAATTATTTAGAGTGATCAGGTAAGAAAAGACATTTCAAAATTTTAACGTGGCCTCTTATAATTGTTATAAAAATTAAAATAAAAATGTTAGGTGGAAAAATAGTATTCGGGTTTTGGGCATGTTTTTCGAGATTTTTTTATGAAAAATTTTTTATATAAAATCTCATATCTGCTTTACTACCACGAAAAATTTTCCCAAAAACTTTTTTAGCATTTAGTAAAAAACAGCCCAAATGGGGTTTTCCAGCGTCACCTTTAAATTAAA
>NW_023663244.1:0-15163 GCF_015228065.2 Penaeus monodon
AAAAAAACGCCGAAACTGTTAAAATTTTTTCCCCCCAAAAAACGGAAGGGAATTAACCCCGTTGGGGAAAAATTTTAAAACCCCGGTTCAAAAAGGACCCCTTAAATCAAACAAATGATTCTTTTTTCACCCACTCAGACCCCAACAAATACTACTTGTTTTAAATTTTCTTTAGTATATGTGGATTTGTTATGTACATCTCTCTCTCTTCCTCTCCCCTTTTCCCTCCCTCTCTCTCCTTCTCTTTATAATAATATAAATGTGTGTGTGTGGGTGTGTGTGTGTGTGTGTGTGTGGGGTTTGTGTGTGGGGTTGTTGGTGTGGGGGTGTTTTTTGTGTGTATTATGGTGTGTGTTATAAAAATTTTTTATTATATTATTAAATATATTATATATTATATTATTTATATAATATATCTATAATTATTATTGGTGTGTGGTGTGTGTGTATGGCTTTGGGGTTTAATATATATATAATATATATATTTAAAATATATTATATATATAATTATATAATAAAATTTTAATAAATATACATATTATTGTTGTGTGTGGTTATATATTAATATATTTATAATTTATATATATATATTATATTTTAATTTATAATATGCTTATAAAAATTATATAGAAAATCCACCGGGGAACGACAGCCCCCCCTTATAGGGAGTTTCTTTCCCGAAAAAAACTCCCGGGGAAGACCTAAAAACTCTTGTGTTTTACCCAAGTCTTAAGTCCATTTAAAAATCGAAACGGCTCGAAGCCGCCACCCAAAACTTTGGGTTCGTTCCACATCGACTGGAGTCGGGGAACCCACCCAAAACTCCCCGACTATCCCCGAAGGAATAGCCTCCATCTTCCGGTTGCGCCCGGGTCCTGGTCCACCGATCCGGCGTTGGGAAGACAATTCGGTGAAAAACCCCCTCCACTCGCCGCATAGCCAAAGGGCGTCCTTCTGATCTCAACCCGGGGTCCCCGATCGTTGACGACCCAAACGTCAACCTCCGTAAAGGTCCACCAAAGAAAAGGTACCAGGATCTTGGGGTGGTCGCTCTCAACCAAGCCCAATTTCCCCTCCCCCCCGTCCAAAACACGCACAATCGCCCCGCCCAGGAGACAAGTGACTTTCCGCGCACTCTAATTTCACCTTCTCGGTCCCCCCTTGCCCGCACTACAGCAACGCAGTAGGGCTCCTCTCCTTTTTTATATATATTATATATATATATATATTATATTAATTTTATATAATTTTTATAATGTGTGTGTGTGTGTGTGTGTGTGGTTGTGTGTGTTGTGTGTGTTTGGGGGTTGTGTGTGTGTGTGTGTGTGTGTGTGGTGTGTGTGTGTGTATAATAATTATATATATATTATTATAATATTAAATTTTTATCCATTTCATTAATTATGTGTGTGTTGTGTGTGTGTGTGTTTTGGGGCATATGTGTTATATATTAATATATATATTTTAATTTTAAAAAAATATATAATTATATAAATTATATTTATATAATATATAAATTTTATAAAATTTACTTATATGTATCTGTGGTGTGTATATATATTATATTTAATATAATATAATATGTATTTATTATATTTAATTTTATGTATATCTACTCCCTTATCTTTTCTATCTACTATCTATATTATTTTTTATAGTTGTTTGGTGTGTGTGTGGTGTGGTCTGTTTCTATCCACCCACACTTGCATGTGTATATGTAAAATTATGTATGTGTTATTATCTATATAATAATATGTGTGTGGGTGTGTGTGTGTGTGTGTGTGTGTGTGTGTGTGGTGTGTGTGTGTGTTGGTTTTGTGTGGTGTGTGTGGTCTATATATTATATTAATATATATATATTTATATTTTAATATTAAAATTTGTATGAGGCTGCGAAATCGCCGACCAAGGTCGTCTCCCCTGGACTGACATCGCCTCGGGCCCGAGTGGTTGGGCCCGGGTCTTTACCTGCCAATCCCTGCCTTTTAAAAGGGAAACAAGGACGGGGGGGAACTCTGCAAAGGCCATTGACTTGGATGAACGCCCGGGGCCCGCTTCCCCCAAACAGGGGGGCAGTTTAAAAATAAAAAATAAAGGTTATAAAAAAACCAACGAACGTTTTCAAACCAAGTCTGTTATTGGGATGGTTTTGAATCTCCGAAAAAATTAAAAAGATTATTTTTTCCCCAAAGTCCCATCTGTAGAATTTAAGCCCGAAATGTATAGTTTTCGCGAAATTGAAATTTTACCATTTTCCTACTATCCTTTCCTTCTAAAGTGTCGTAAAACCCCGCGGGGGTAAGGGGGTTACATATTTTGTTCTTCGTTTTTTTTTTTCTTTTTCCCTCTCTTTTTTCGGTTGTTTGGGTTTTTTTGGGTTGTTTCGACTGCCGAACTATCGGTTGGGGGTTTTTTTGCTATTTTCTTCGTTCGCGCCATGGGGGCTGGCCTGAGGGTCTTTTTGGGGGTATAAATCCCCCTTTTTTTGAGGGGAAGACAGTTCGTCCGACTTGGGTGGTCTGTGGTCCCGTTCCGCTTTGGATTACTTCTTTGGTTTTTCCCCCTGTTTTCGAGCCAGGTTTTTGCCGATTGTCTCCGCAAGCAAAGTTTCTTTAGGGGTTGTGTGTAAGAACACCTGGTCTCTTTTGGCTATGGCGGTGACACCTACTTTATCATCTGTGGGGTGCACTCTTTCTCTGTCCCAAAGCTGCACTCTGTAATTTAAAAGTGTCAAGTATAAAAAGACCACTTCACACAAAGGAAAACACTGTTTGGGGATCCGTACCTCCAGTGTCTTTCCCTTTGATTTTCTAAGTCATTATTATTTTCCTTCCTCACTCGAGGCCCGCCTCCGGGGGGAAGGTTTATTTTTTCGTTAAGTCTCGCCCTAATACTTTCGGGGCCATTTTTTTTTTATTTCCTTTTACTTTTCCTTGATTTGTCTTAACGTCCGACTTGTGGGGTCAGGCTCTGTGATCTTTGGGCCCCCTTTGGCGTTATTTTCTTCTATTTGGCCTTCGACTCTAAATTGTCTCTTCATATATTTTAAAATTTTTTTTTTTTTTCGTTTACACAAGTGTTTTTATGCAGATTTATCAGCACTAGTTTGTTTGCTTTTTTTTCACAGTTTAATCCCCATTTTGGGTTGGAAATTAAAACTTGTTCATATTGGGGATTGATATGTGTTCGTGCTACACTCTGTTTAAAATCTTAAGGGTTTTGGGACGCCAATTGGAGTGAAATTCCCTTTGGTAAGTCTCTTTGAGTATATCGGTGTGGCTTTCAGTGCATCACCCCCGCTTGATCAATTGGGTGATGACGCTCTATAAACATTTCCCATCTGATTCCCGTAGCCCCTTCCTAATGTTTGCGATTTGCTCAATAAAAAAAATACAAACTACAGTAAGTTTTCCTCGGTCCCAGTAAAATGAACAAATGATTTTACGACATCTTAAGTTTGGCAGAAAAGGGCTGAATGTTTGAAACTATCTTGGGGCTCGGGTCCCTTAGCACAAGGGCGGTTACTCTATCTCGAAACCCCCTGAAAGGTGTAAGAAGGCTGATGAATCGGAGTTATTACTGATCTCTAGAACGGGACCATAACTTTGCTATACCTGGGTTCCCCACTTCCACAGGTGGATGCTCAAACTGAAGGGGAAGAGGAAAATTTTATGATTTTGCATTTTTCTTTCCAAAAAATTCCACGCGCGCTCAGCCTCCTATCCCTTTTTACATTTACCACTTCACATCCAACTTTTACACATCATCCGTACTTTCCTTCCCCCCTTTTTCATACAAATCCACCCCCCATACACAACACACCGGTTCCCCAACCCCTAATTTGGGGGGGGCAGCGTGCCGTGGCCCGGGAACCCTTACCTGTTCCTGCGACGAATCTTTTTCCCCCAAACCTGCATTTTCGTTGAGGCCCCAACTCAACCGGGCCATTTAAGTCTACTGGGCTACCCCCGCACAAATGTCTTTTTGGGAGGCAGCGGGGGGATGAAAAGTATTTTTCATTTTAAATGCCGGTCAAGCCTTTGTGCAAGCCCTCCAAGCCAAGTAAAAGGTTGCAGAGTAAGTGCTTGGGGGGCGAAAGCCCCGTACCGCATACGCCCTGGAAACCCCAAGATCCTCGTTTTCCCCTGCAAACACCCCCCCTTTAGGTCCCCCGACTTTTTTAGCAATAAAGCTCAGTCCTGACTTCAGGGGAAAAGGGTTTTAAACCCGTGACCACCCGTTGCCTTTTATGTAGAAAACTGGTTTTTTTTTAAAATTTAGCGGGGTCAATGCCCGGTTCATACATGGAAGCAGTACGCCCCAAAATGTTTGTTTATGGGCCCAGGGATCTGAACCTCCTCCCGCCGTCACCAGTGCGCCTCTGCTCGCAGGGAAGCGGGGGTGCATGGGTCACGACGGGCCAATCGTCTCAGTGAACACCCCCCAACCCCCCGTCCGCGGCCAGGGGATAACCCTACGCTACCCGATCCCGCCTTAACGGGCGGAGGTCCCAGCCAGCCCGCCTTTCGGAGAAAAGGGGTTTTGGAAACGGTTGCGACCTTGGCAGGGGCCCCCCCTTACGGGACGGGTGGGGCTTGATCCTGCCCCCGTGCTAGTTTTCAGGGTGCGGGAAAATTGTCTTAATCCCCAGCTTCGACGGAAAAGGGACCTGGCAGTTTAAAAGACCCTTTTACAACTCTCCGGGGGGGTGTCGTCGATGGTATCTACAGCATTTGGGGGTCGACTTTCTCAAAGACACTTCCCCCCAGGGCTTCTATCTCGCGGTCGAATATGGTTTACCAAGGGATGCGCGATTTTCCTGGGAATTGGTCCGTGAACCTTTGATGCAGAGACTTTTTTCCAGGGACTCCCGCCCTGGGCTGCGGAAAGCTCCCGCTGGGAAGGACCCACTTTAAAGGGTGGTCGAAACGCCCAAAAAGTCTGGGACCCTCGCATATGCGGCGGGTAGAAACCCTTGGGCATTTCTCGGCGAGGGAGAGCCTAAACCTCGTCCCCTACTCCCCGGAAAGGGCGATCCCCAAGGCTTCCCCCCCGATATCCCCTGGGTATTTCCTGTACCACTCGAGAACCCCCCACGCGGTGTTCCCACCTCAGGGAACTGCCATGATGCTTTCCCAGTGCGTGCGGTGCGGGAGGAATCAGTGCAAAAGGTGTGGGCCGCCCGGGGGATGTGGCTGGGGGCTTTTTTCGTGCCAAAAAGCGCGCGCACCGCCCGACGGGAAACAACCCCACCGTCCACCCCCAGAAACGGATGATGGGGGCGCCAAGAGACGACAGTTCCCCCGGAACCGAGCTCCCCAGCACAGATTCAGGCGGGACGGCCGTGTTTTAATTTTGTGGTTCTGGGACAAGTTCTGCTTTTTTCGACTCGGGGGAAAGGAGGGGAACGGTGGGGAAGGAGTACGTTTCGGAGGGTTTTCCAAAACTCCGCTTCCACCTCACCCCCGTGTCTCAAGGGGGCACGGGGCCCCGTTGGCTAAAAGGTAGGGCAACCCTTGGTTAATTTTTCCCGACCCCGTAAGTGCCCACCAAAGGTGTATGGGGCGATGACCCGTTTCCAGCGAGGGAATTTCAGGCTAGACCTGCTCCGAAGGGAATTTTGTTGAAAACTCTCCCCCCTCCTGGGGTAGTTTTTGTACCTTCAAAGGGGCCCGACCGTGTTTCCTTCTCGGGGGTGGGTCCCCTCGGTTTTTTGACTATCACGAACCAGACGCCCTACTGCGTTCTGTAGGGGGGCAAAGGGGGGCCCGGAAAGGGGAATTGATGTGCGCGGAAAGCACTTTTTCCCCCCGGGCGGGCGTTCGTGCGTGTCTTGTGAACGGGGGAGGGTGGGTTGGGTTTTGTTGAAGCACACCCAAAATCCCGGTACCTCGTTTTGGGGACCTCTCCCTACCCGGGGGTTTTACGTTTGGGCGTCAACGATCAGGGGGCTCCGGTTGAGATCGAGAAGATTCGTCCCCGGCTAGCGCATCGTGGGGAGGGTTTTACCGAATTGTTTGCTACGACGCGGAACGGTGGACCAGGATTTCCGGGGTCAACCCCAAGATGGGGCTCATCCTTCGGGGGAAGTCGGGGGGCTTTTTGGGGTGGCTTCCCCGACTCCAGTCGATGAGGAAACGAAACCCAATTTTTCTGATGGGAGCTTCGGGCCGTTTTGATTTTCATATGGACTTAACGCTTTGGCTACAACACAAGGGTTTTTGAGGTTTTCCCGGTAGTTTTTTCGAGAATGAAAAACCCCTCATCGCAGGGGGCGGCTGTCTTTTCCCCGGTGGATTTTGCTATTATTGTATATAGCATATTATTATATATATATATATTAATATAATATATATATATATATATAATTTTAATATTACACAAACAGAACATATATATGCATATTATTAAATTAATTATATATATTTATATATATTATAAAAAATATTATAATAAAATATACACCTATCCCCTACACACAAAACACACACCTCACATTTGTATATGATTAGTATATAATACATAATAATAATATATATAATAATATATATAATATAAATTTATATATATACACACACACTCATACAACACACACACACCACAACACACCACACCACACACACACATTAATATATATATTAAAAGAAGAGAGGGAGGAGAGAGAGAGAGAGAGAGAGAGAGAAGAGAGAGAGAGAGAGAGAGAAGAGATTACATACAAAAAATCCACATATACTAATGAATCTAACACACATGTACGTTTTGTGTTTTTCTAGGGGGAAAACAAGAATCATTTGGTGTTTTCAAGGCTGTCCCGTAGTTTCCACCTTTATCATTCCGCGGGTTATTTAACAGTTCGAGTATATCAAAAAAAGGAAAAACATTTCCACTTTTAAGAGTATTTAAATTCCTTTTCCTTGTTTTTTTTTGGGAGAAAGGCAAACATCAAGCTATTATGGGCGCTTAATTCCTAAATTACACCTAACTTCCCCAAAATTTACGCCGCTTTTGGGGTTAATGCCCCAAAGGGGGTGAGGGACCCTTGTAGCGCGCCCCCTGGGGCCCCCGTTTTTTAAAAACCAGGCACAAGATTTGGGTTCCAAAACCCTAGAACCAAGTCTTGTGCCGGGTTCTAAAAACACGGAGCCCCAGGTGCGCGTCACAAGGAGTCCGTCCCCCCACTTGGGTGCACTTAACCAACGGGCGTACCTGGGGGAAAGGTTTTAATTAGGAAAAATGCCCCGATAATATTTTGATGTTCCCCTTTCTCCACAGAAATAAAGGAAGGGAATTAAATCTCTTAATGTAAATGTTTTTTTCCCTTTTTTTCGTTTCCCGTCGACTGTTAAAGTAACCCCGGGGAATGAAAACGGGGGGAACTAGGTAAGCGTTTGAATCACAAAAAATGATTTTTGTTACCCCTCAACACACACAAATACGTACATGTGTTTAAAGTATTATTTAGTATTGTGGTTTGGTATGTACATCTCTCTCTTTTCTCTCTCTCTCTCTCTCTCTTCTCTCTCTCTCTCTCCCTTTTCCCTCTCTCTCCTTCTTATATATTTTATAATATTTTTTGTGTGTGTGTGTGTGGTGTGTGTGTGGGTGTGTGTGTGTTGTAGTGTGTGTTATATTTAATATATTATATATATATATAATATATATATATTATATATGTTTTTTATATACATTATCATAACATATATGTGAGTGGTGGGGTTGTGTGTGTGTTGTGCATATGTGTGTAATTATATAATATATATATTATTTATTATTTATATAATATATATATATCAATATAATATAATATGCTAATTGTGCCCTGTGTTTTTATATTATATTTATTATATATTAAATATTATTTTTTATAATATATATTTATATGCATATTTACAATATAAGCAAGATCCACCCGGGGAACGACCCGCCCTCTGAGGGGGGGGGATTTCCTCTTTCCCTAAAAGAAAAACCGGGAAGACCTCAAACCCCTTCGTGTTGTAGCCAAAGTCGTTGTCCAATGAAAAAATCGAAAGGCCTCGAAGTCGCCATCAAACATCGGTTCGTTTCCCCTCATCGACTGGAGTCGGGAAGCCCGCCAAAAGCTCCCCGACTATCCCAAAAGGAACCTCCTCTTGGTTGACGCCGGAACCCTGGCCACCGACCCCGCGTCGTATGAAAGAAAATTTCGTGAACCTCCTCCCGATCCCCAAAGCAAGGGACGAATCCTTTGCTCGTCTCAACCGGAGCTCCCTGTCGTTGACGCCCCAAAAGTCAACCTCCGGTGGGAGGGGGTCCACCAACGAACGAGGGTTTACCGGGTTTGGCTGTGTCGTCTCTCAACACAACCCAACCCAGCTCCCCCCTTTCACAAGACTCGCACTGCCCGCCCGGGGAGGACAAGTGACTTTCCGCGCCATTATTCCCCTTTCGGTCCCCGTTGCCCGCCTACAGAAAGCAGTAGGGCGCGGGTTTTCGGATACGTCAAGTACCGGGGGCCCCCAACACCAAGAAGGAAACACGGATGGGGGCCCCCGTTTGAATTAGAAAAACTACCCCCAGGAGGGGGGAGGTTTCAATTTAAAATTTAAAACCTTGGAGCAGGTCTACGCCTGTAAGACCTCTCTGGAAACCTGGTGTCATCGTCCCTAGACCATTGAGTGCCGGCACTTACAGGCTCGGAAAACAAAACCGGGGGTTGCCCTCCCTTGATGCCCCGGGGCCCCCAATGCCCCCTTGGGAACCCCCGGGGTGAGGGAGGCGGAGTTTTGGGAAATCCTCCGAAACTACCCTTCACCACCTTTGCCTCACTTCCAGTCAAAAAGCTAAAACCCTTAGTCCCGAAACCACACAATTAACGCGCCGTCCCCCCCTGAATCTTGCCTCGGGGCCCGGTTCCGTGGAACTGTCGTCTCTTCGGCGCCCCCCCATCATCCCCGTTTCTGGGGGTGGATGGGTTTGGGTTTTGTGTTCTTTTTGGGCGTGCCTGCGCTGTTCGCACAAAAAAGCACCGCCCACCCATGCCCTCGGGGGCCCACACCGGTTGCATGATTCCCCCCCGCACCGCACGACACTGGAAGCATATGCGAGTTCCCATGTGGAACACCAGGCGGGTTCTCGAGTGCGTACAGAAATCGCCAGAGGATCAATCGGGGGGGAAATGCGGGACGACCCTCCGGGGAGTAGGGGAGGATTTGGCCTGCCTCCCGAAAAAAGCCAAAAGGGTTTCTCTCCCCCCGGCATAGTGCCGATGGACCAGACTTTTTGGCGCTTCGACCCCCGGGTAAAGTGGCTGATCCTCTACCGCAGGGCTTTTCCCGCAGCCAGGCGGGAGCCCCCGGGAGAAAAGTTCTTGCACAAAGGTTCGCTGGACCAAGTTCACCAGGTAATCCCAACCTTGGAAACCCCTGTCTCGACCGGGAGATAAAAGCCCCTAGGGGAATGCGTTGATACGTACGACCCCAAATGCTGTAATCTCCAGACGAGCCTTCCCCGAGACGTTGTCGAAGGGTCTCCTTAAACTCGTCCCCGTCCCTATTCCGTCAAAGATGGGAGTTAATGAAAAAGTACGCCGTCACCCTAACTAGCACGGGGGACGGACAGACCCTCATCCGTCCCGAAAGGATGGGCCGCTAACGTGTCGAAACCCGGGTTTTCCAACCCCCTGATTCCTCCGAAAGGTTTGCTGGCTGGGACCTCCGCCCCGGAAAGGGGGGATGGGTAGGTGGGGTTTTATGCCCTGGTCCAGGACTTTTTTGGGCGGGGTTCACTGAGACAGTGGCCCGCGTGACCCAGACCCCCGCTTCCACCTCGATCGAGGCCCAGTGGTGAGAGCGTGGAGGTTAAATGCCCTGGCCCCAGTAAAAAACGAATTTTGGGCGTACTGCCCTTCCAGTGTATTGAACCGGCATTGGCCCTCAAATTTTATCCACCGCTTCTACCGAGGCAACAGGGGGTCACGGGGCTCTAACCTTTCCCCCTGAAGTCAGAGACTGAGCTTATCTTCTCGGGGAAAAGGCGGCCCTAAAAGGAGGGTTTTGCAGAGGAACCAACTCATTGGGGGTTCTCCTAGGGCGCTATTGCGTGTACGGGGCATTCGCCCCCCAGCACTTATCTGCAACCTGTTATTTGGCTTCATGGACTTGCACAAAAAAGGGTTGACCGGCATTTTAATGAAAAAAACGTTCTATCCCCCCGCTGCCTACCAAAAGACAGTTGTAGCGGGGGGTAGACCCCTAACTTAAGGTTGGTTTAGTTCGGGGCCCAAACCCAGAAGCAGGTTTTGGGAAAGATTCGTCTGCATGAACAGATGTAAGGTTTCCAGGCCTAGGCACCTGCCCCAACCCCATTAGTAGGGTTGGAACCGTGTGTGTTTGTAGGGGTTGAGGTTTTAAAAAAGGGAAGGAAATACAGGATGTATGTGCGAATGTTGGGTTGTAAGTTGAAATGTGAAAAGGGAGATAGCGTAGGCTGAGGTCTGCGTGGCATGTTTGGGAAAAAAAAGCAAGATCATAAAAACTTCCTCTCCCTTTAGTTTGAGATCCCCCCGCTGAATGGGAACCCCGGTTAAACAAAATTTGGGCTGTTCTAGAGTATCACTTAATATACTCCATTATCTACCTTTTTACGCCTTTAGGGGGTTGCGAGATAGATAACCAAATGTGCTGCTAAGGAGCCCAGCCCAAGATAGTTTCAAACATTAGCCTTTTGTCTAAACCCGAAATTTTAAAATGTCGTAAAATATCATTTGTTCATTTTATGGGGCCGGGGGGAAACTTACTGTGTATAATTTTTTTATTGAGCAAATCGCAATCTTAGGAAGGTTACGGATTCAGTATGGGAAATGTTTTTAGATCGTACATCACCAATTGATCACAGCGGGGGTGTGCCGTGAAAGCCACACCAGATATACTCAAAGATGACTTACCAAGGCAATTTCACTCCTAAATTGGCGTCCCAACTCCTTTAAATTTTTTTAATCAGGGTAGCACGAAAAAATTCAACCCTAAAAGAACTTAATTTCCAACCCAAAAAGGAGATTAACTGTGAAAAAAAAAACAAAACAAATAGTGCTGGGAAAAATCTGCATAAAAAACACTTGTGTAAACAAAAAAAAAAAAATATTTAGAAAATTTTGTAAGAGAAATAAATTTTGAGTCGAAGGGCCAAAAAAGAAGAAAAAAACGAAAAGGGCCCAATCACAGACTGCCGACACCCACAAAGGGCGACGTACAACAAAACAAAATAAAGTAAAGGAAAATAAAAAGTAAAATGGCCCCCGAAATATTATGGGGGAGACTTAAAGAAATAAAATAAACCTTCCTCCAGGAGGTACGGTCCCCAGCTGAGGAAAGGAAACTAAAAAATGCTTTTTTTAAAATCAAGGAATACACACTGGGGGGACGGATCCTCAAGCGTGTTCTTCTGTGTGAAGTGGCCCTTTTTTTTATTGACACTTTGAAATTCACAGAGTGCGCTTTGGGACGAGAAAGAGTGCACCCCCAGATGATGTTTGCGTGTCCACGCCATAGTCCAAAAGAGACCAGGTGTCTCTTCACACAACCCTAAAAGAACACTTAGCTTTTTCGGAGCAAACCGGCAAAATCCCGGGTCGAAGCGAGGTAAATCCAAAGAAGTAAAACCAAAAACGAGAAAGGACCCCCTACACCACAAGTCAGGACCGAAAATGTCTTCCCCCCAAAACTAGGGGTTTTTCCCGAAAAACCCCAGCCAGCCCCGGGTGGGGGAAGCAAAAATCAAAAACCCCCAACCCGATAGTTTTGGCAGTCGAAAAACCCAAAAGAAACCCAAAAAACCCTGAAAAGAGAGAGAGGAAAAAAAAAAAGCGAAAACAAACTATGTAACCACCCTTACCCCCCTCAGGGGGTTTTACGACACTTTTGAAAAGGGAAAAAAATACTGGAAAATGGTAAATTAAAATTTTTCGCAAAACATACTTTTCGGGCTGTAATACACAGTATGGGACTTGGGAAATAATAAAAACTTTATTTTTCTCGAGACTTTTAAAAACCCCAAAACGAGGGTTGGGTTTAAATACGTTCGTTGGTTATTTTTAAACCTGTTCATATTATTTCTTAACACTGCCCGCCTCGTTGGTGGAAGCGGAGCCCGGGACGTCTCATCCAATCAATGGCAGCTTTGCAGAGTTTTCCCCCGTCCTTTGTTTTCCCGGGTAGAGAAGGCAGGATGTGGATGGGAAAGACCCCGGCCTCAACCACTCGGGCCCAGGACGATGTCAGCCCGAGATCGACCTTAGAGTCGGATTTCGCAGCCGCACTACATATATATATATTATATATATATATTTTAAATAATATAAATAAAAATAAACACACACCACACACACACACACACACAACACACACACACACACACACACACACACACACACACACACCACACACACACACATATATATATATAGATATATATATATCACATACATAATTTTACATATACACTGCACATGTGTGTGTGTGTATAGAAACAGACACACACACAACACACCACAAACACACATATAAAATATACATATAGATAGATAGATAGATAGATAGAATAGGTAGATAGATATACATATACATTATAGCATATATAAATACATATATATATATATATATATATATATATATATATACACACACACGATACATAATGTATATATATAATATATATATATTATAATTTTAAAATATATATATATATAATATTATATTTAATATAATATATATATATATTTTTATATTAACACTATGCACCCACACACACACACACACACCCACCACATATATGTATATTTATATGTATATAAAATATAATATATATACTATATATATATATATTATTTATATACACCACACACCCACCCCGCCACACCACACACACCCACACAAAACAACACACACACACACACACACACACCACACCACACACACACCACCCCACACACACACACATATATATAATATATATATATATATATATATATATTATATATATATATATATATATAAAGAGAGGAGACGCCCTACTGCGTTGCTGTAGTGCGGGAAACGGGGACCGAGAAGGTGCAATTAGATGTGCGCGGAAAGTCACTTGTCCTCCTGGGGCGGGCGTTCTTTGCGATGTCTTGGAACGGCGGGGGGGCTGGATTGGCTTGTGTTGAGAGCGACACAGCCAAGATCCGGTACCTCTCGTTGTGGTGACCTCTCCTACCGGAGGTTGACGTTTGGGTCCGTCAACGATCAGGGAGCCCGGGTTTTGAGATCGAGCAAGGATTCATCCTTGGCTATGCGGCGATCGTGGAGGAGGTTTCACCGAATTGTCTTGCATACGACGCGGAATCGGTGGACCAGGATTCCGGCGTCAACCCGGAAGATGGAGGCTCATCCTTCGGGGATAGTCGGGAGCTTTTGGCGTGGCTTCCCCGACTCCAGTCGATGTTTGGAAGCGAACCAGAGTTCTGATGGCGAGCTTCGAGGACCGTTTCGATTTTACATATGGACTTAACGACTTTGGCTACAACACGAATGAAATTTGAGGTCTTCCCGGTATGTTCTTTCGAGAATGAGAACTCCCCTCATCAGCAGGGGCGGCTGTCGTTCCCCGGGTGGATCTTGCTATATATATGTATATATGCATTATATATATTTATATATATATAATATATATATATATATATAAAATATATAAAATATATTTTATATATACACACACACAGACACATATATATGTATATATATTATAAAATATATATATATATATATAAAATATAATATTATATATATTATATTATATATATAAAAACACACACATACATACACACACACCCCACACACACACACACACACACACACACAACACACACACACACACACACACACACACACACAACACACCACACACACACACCATATATATATATATATAAAGAGAGAGAGAGAGGAGAGAGAGAGGGGAGAGAAGAGAGAGAGAGATGTACAACAAATCCACATATAAATAATGAAAACGAACACACACAAGTACGTATTTGTGTGTGTCTGAGTGGGTGAACAAGAATCATTTGTTGTGATTCAAGCGCTGTACCGTAGTTTCCACCGTTATCATTCCGCCGGGGTTTACTTTAACAGTTCGACGTGATATCGAAAAAAGGAAACAACATTTCACATTTAAGAGTATTGAATTCCCTTCCTTGTATTTCTGTGGAGAAGGCGAACATTAGATGTTATCGGCGCATTAATTCCTGAATTACACCTAACTTTCCCTCAGAGTAAATATATACTAAAATACATTATATAAAATATATATGATATTTTATATATATATATATTATATATATATATATTATTATATATATATATATAATATATAATGTGTGTGGTGTGTTTTAAATGTATATGTTACAGTAAAGTTGTGAATCAGGGTTTTTTACGAAATCCCTAAAAATTTCAGTAATTCATTGAAATCATTGATCCAAATCGGGAATTTCGTGAATTTACTGAAATATCCAGGAAATTCACGGTATCCCTAAAATGCTATCCTTGCTTTTACATTATCTTACTGGATGGCTTCAGTAAGATTTGAAATCGGTAAATATATTTTGATAATTTTTTTATTTCAATTCATGCCCACGAGTTGCTTTATATTGTAGGCATCCCCTTTTGCATCTGTGGCCCCCAACACCTGGATGGAGAGATCGACTTCCTGGTGTTTTTTGTTCTCCAAAATGGGCTAAAACCCCCGTCATGTTCTCGACGTCGCGTTATCCAGGACAGCGGCGCGAAATTTTCTTTCCTTCCACTGATGTCCACGCCCGCAGACTAGCTGAAAACCTCCTTAAAAAAAGTTGCTGCCTAAATTTCAACCTGAACAGTGGCTTTACTCCTGCCGACAGTCCTCCTCGCTTCCCCCCATCCTCCGTTTTTCTCCCGTTTTACATAGTCCGCCAGACCCTCCGACCTGATCTGACCTCCCCTTTGCTTCCGTTCGTCTGTCCTCAATGCCCGGTTATCGCTTGCCTTTCCTCTCTCTCTTTATGCCCCTCTTTCCTTCTTTCTGAATTGTGAAATTTCTTTTAAAGCTCCTTTAATCATCGCGCTTCCATAAAGGCTTCTGAGAATACTGAAGGGAGATTCTTTTTCAGAGTTAT
>NW_023663245.1:5000-15162 GCF_015228065.2 Penaeus monodon
TTCTTCTCTCCTCTCTTCCCCTTCTACTTTTTCTTCCCTTTCCCCCCCTCCTCTGGTGTGTCTCTTCTTCTCTTCTCTTTCCCCCTTTTCCTTCTCTTTTCTCTCTCTCTCTCATCTCTTTCCTCTTTGTTGTCGGGTGTGTGTTTTTTTTTGTGTGTTTTTTTATTTGGGGTTTTTGGGGTGGTGTGTTCCACCCCCTCCCTTATGCCCCCCCCCACCTCCCCCCCCCCCCCTCCCCCCACCCCCCCCCTCCCTTCTGCCCCCATCCCCCCCCCCCCTTAGGCCCCCCCCCACCCCCCACCCCCCCCGCCCCCCCCCTCCCCCCGCCCAAAAATTTTCCCCCCCCCCCAAAACCCCCCTCTTATATTATAAATCTTTACCTAAATAAGGGCATGTTTCATTTTTTGGCCCCGTGGCCCTCTCCCCACCCTTTTCCCGCCCTAAACTCTTTTTACCCCTTTTCTTTCCACTTGTACCATCGATAACCCGAAAATTTCTTTGATGTTGCCCGCTCAGTCTTGTTTTTTGGGTTTTGCCTTTTCCTCTTTTCCTACCCTCCCTGTCCAATTTTTTCTCAATATTTTTACTTCTCATCACATAACCAAAAAAATTTTAAAATTTCTTTTGTTCAAGATGCCAACAGCCGGTCTTTTACAATTTTTTTTCTCAGAAACTTCATCATTCGTTTTCCCTCTCTGTCCCTTTAAATATGAAATACCCCGTCTATAACCCCATTTTTCAAAACTATTGATCTTTTTTCCACACACAAAATTACCCCCAAAAACACACGCAACACACATACACATCCACACACACACACACACAAAACCCCCATATTATATTGTATATATATGTATAAAATTAAAATTATATATCTATTATATAATTATATTAATAATAAGAAAATAAATATTAAATACTTTTTTTTTAAAATTACATAGAATCCACACTGGCACACAAGGTCATGTATGTATTAATTTTTTCCATTATCATTTTTGATATTATTATCTTTTAAAACTTTATTTTTACCAATCGCAGCAAAACAAATGGGGGCCTCTGCCTCTGGCATTTCTTTCGACTTTTTTTGACACAGACCGTCAAATTTCGGTTTTTTGCTTTTAAATTCTTTGGAATTTAATCGGATTTTCCAAATCTTTTTTCCCTTCTGGATAAATTAAAAGACAATAATGGCGAAATCTTAACAAAATGACTCCCTCTTTTGGAAAGAAAAAATACCCAGTGAAATGCGTGCGGGAAGTAAACTTGCTTTAAATGACTGCGGGGCCGCGTCTTTTTTTGGTTTTGCGGTCAAAATTACTTTTATGTTTTATTCTCTTCACTATTATAAACATCTTATCCTCCCCCTTCATAAACCTTTCCTCCTCTTTTTTCCTTTTCATCTTTAAATCGTCAAAATTTTCAGCAACCCCAAACCATCGCTATCATCTCATCTTTCATGACCAAAATTTTACATCATCCTCATCACCATCGCCCATCACCATCACCCGTCATCCTTATAATCACCTAGATTAGATTGAGTTTTCATTTCATCACCTTTCTTTCACCATCTCAAAAACCCCACATTATCACCATACTCACCATCGCCATCACCCCCTCACCATTTTCTTTAGAAAACAATAATTTTCCCCCTAATTTCAACTTCAGTATCAAAATCCCTTAAACCATTACTTTCCCCATCACACCACCCTCTGTACTATCTCCATTCCCCAACCCATAAACCCCCCCTCATAATCATCACTATCACTCTTTTTCCATGGTCATAAATCCCTTTAATCATCATCCTTGCCCTTTACACCCCCTCATCTTTCACCATCATAATCATCACTTTTCACTCTTTTCATCATCATCATCCCCAAATGATCATCATCATTTTCGCCTACCACTATCATAAACCATCATAACATCACAAATCACTCTTTTCCCATCATCACCATAATCTCACCATCACCATTGTCACTTACACACCATCCCCCAATCCCCCTTGTCCTTACTAGCATCATAAATCACTTGAAAAGCATTTCGCCCAAAATCTTGGCTAAAAAATATGAAAAATTGGGGCGGAGATATTCCGGCCTCTGACATCGGCGGGGCTTCTCTGGCCCAACGTTTGTCTGCGCCCCCGGGCCGGGAACCTGGCGCCGCTCGCTCTGCAACTCGGGGCAACTTTTGCTGCTTGTCTGTTGGTTTTCCCTCTCTCTTCTCTCTCCTTGCTCTCCTTTTTCTCTCTTTTTTTTCCCTCCTTCCCCCCCCCTCCCCCCTTTTCCCTCCCCCCTCTTTCTACCACTTTCTCTAACTCTCTTTTCTCTCTTTTAAATTTAAACCCCCCTTAAACCCTCTCCTTTTCCTCTCTCTCCCTCTCATCTCTTCTCTTCTCCCCCCTTCCTCTCTCTCTCTCTCCCCCTCTCCCCTTTTCCTCCCCCTCTCTCTCTCTCTTTCCCTCCCCTCCCCTACATCTTTTCCCCCTTTCCCTCTTTTTTTCCCTTTTTTTTCTAAACTCTCTCTAACCTCTCTCTCTCTCAAAACCTCTCTCTCTCTCTCTCTCTGAGGGTGATGACGAAATAATGAAGATAATGAAATAAATGATAATGAAAAATAAATTTTTATAAAATTTCCTGATGATTGGATAATTTTGATGAGGGATTAGGAAAAATAATATGATAAGAAAATTTAATGATAAAAGGAAATAAAAATAAAAGGCAGCAACGATAATCATAATGGGGAAAGGGCAGCAAAAAAGAAAATTCTTTCACGCTGTAAACCTTACCCTTCGCTCTAACACCTTCAGAGTTTTTCCCATCTTTTTAAAAATCCAGGTTTTTGTTTTTTTCCACCCACAACCCCACACGGAAAAACGAAAAACACCACTCATAAACACGCATACATCCACACAACATATATACAATACATAAAAACATACCCCCTTACATATAAAATTATAAAATATATATAAAATATATATATTATATTATAATTATATATGTTATATATATAATCTATATCATTATAGATATTTGTGTTTTTGTGTGTGTGTGTTGTGTGTGTGTGTGTGTGTGTGCGTGTGCGTGTGTGTGGTGGGGGTGTGTGCTTTGGGGTTGTGTGGGGGTGCTTGGGGTTTGTGTGTCTGCTTGTGTGTGTGTGTGTGTGGGGTGTGTGTTTTGGGGTGTATGCATATATATATATAAAATATAAAATATATATTATTTTATTTATATATATATATTAAATATATTGTATTAATACAAAAATCTGTAAAAATACTGTATCCCACACACACCAAAACCCCACACACCACACACACACAAACACACCCCCAAAAACACCACACACACCATACATACATACATATTTATATATATTATATTATATATATATATTTTAAATATTATAATTTTTATATAAATATTATCCCTCCCTTACGTTTGTGTGTGTATGTGTGCATATCTATAAATATATTAAAATACATAATATATATATAAATATTATATTTTAAAATTATATAAAATAATTTTATATAAATATTATTCCCCTGTCCCACCAGGACTTGCGATCATGGATTTCCATGATTTTCTTAGAAATTTAAGGGGTTGGTTTTGGGCTTTTCCCTTCCGCCCGGTTTTTTTTTATCGATTCACCATCTCTTTTTTTTACCCTGCCGGGGGGGAAACTTATACTGGCTTGCCCCCCCCCCGGGCTAGTGGGGAAATTGGAGGTAAAAAACGCGCCGGCCGATGACTCAAACCCCTCGAAAAAGATTGGCCGTCGTGCCCAATCTTGGTCCATGCTCAAACCCCCCCTTGGGCCCAACCGCGGCCTTTATATATATATATTATAAAATATATATATATATTATATATAATATTATATAATATATCTATATATAAAAGGGGAATATATATAAAATCCAATATATAATTTTAATATATTATATTTTTTTTATTTTATATATGTATATAATTATTAAATATATATAAAATATCCCATTATATATGTATTTTTATTTTAAATTTATATAATATATATCTTTATATATTATATTATAATATAAAATTTTTAAAATATATATATATTTTAAGGGCCGGGTGGCCAGTGGTTAGGGGCTGGGACTCAAGAATGTCACGACGGCAATCTGTGTTCGGGGGTTTTCGAGTCTGGGCCCGGGCGCGTTTTTTTTCCCCTAAATTTTGCCTACCTACCCGGGTGGGGGGAAAGCCAGTATAAGTCAGTGCCGGGTAAATAGAGAGGGTGCCTCATAAAAACCCCGGGCGGAAGGAATGCAAACCACCCCTCAAATTTTCTAAGAAAATCAGGAAAATCCATGATCCCCTAACGTCCTGGGGGGGACGGGGGAAAAAATATATTATAAATTAATAATATATATATTTTATATATTTTATATATATATATATATTTTGTATATATAATTTTAATTATATGCACACATACACCACTACGTAAGTATGTATAAAAATATATATATATATATTATATATAATATTTTAATAATTTTATATAATATATTTTATATTTTGGAAATGTATGCGTGGGGTGTGTGGGGTGTGGGGTGTGTGTTTGTGGGGAGTGTGGGTGTGTGGTGTGTGTGTGTGTGTGTGCTACATGTAATAACAGATGTGTAATATTATACATTATCTATATATATATAAAATATAATATATATATTATATTAAAATAATATATAATTATTTATGCATACCACTTTAAAAAACACACCCCACACACACACACACAACAGACACCACCCCGCACACACACACACACACGCACACACACACAAACTCACACACACCGCTCCAAGCACGCAACACACACACAACACACCCACACACACACACCCAAAACCCATTATCTATTTTATGATATGTTTATATTTTATTACATATATTTATATATATTTATATATATATATTATATATATATTATATAAAATTTTAATTTATGTTTTTTATGTTTGTATATAGGGTTTGTGGGGATGATCCCGTGTTTCTGAGTGTGTGTTTTCGTGTCCGTGTGGGTGTTGGGTGAAAAAAGAAAAGCCTGGATGAACAGATGATCCCCTTTAAGGGGTTTTGAGGGGGAGAAAAAGGGGGGACAGCGTGAAAATTTAATTTTTTTTTCTGCTTGCTTTCTCATTTTGATTATCGGGTTTCTGCCTTCATTTTATTGCCTTCATCAAACATTACATTATCATTATTAAATTTTTCCTAATCAAACATCAAAAATTTTCACAATCATCAGCATTAAAAATCAAAATCATTTCATTATCATCCTTATCATTATCTTCATTATTATTTGTCATCACCACAGAAAAGAAGAAAAGAGAGAGTTAGAGAAGAGAGGTTTTTGAGAGAGTTTTTGAAAAAGTGGAAAAGAGGGAAAGGGAAAAGATGTAGGGGGGGGGGAGGGAAAAAGAGAGAGAGAGAGAGGGGAGAGAGAGAGAGAGAAAAGAGAGAGAGAGAGAGAAAAGAGGAGAGAAAAGAAGAAGAAGAGGTTTTAAAGGGGTTAATGTAAGAAGGGGAGAGAGATTAGAGAAAGTGGAGAAAGAGGGGGAGGGAAAAGGGGGAGGGGAGGGAAGGAGGGAAAAAGAGAGAGACAAAGAGAGAGCAAGAGAGAGAAGAGAGAGAGAAATCGCAACAGACAAACGCAACGTTGCCCCGATTGCAGAGCGAAAACGGCCCAGGGGCCCCGGCCCCGGGGGCGCAGACAGCGGGCCCCCAAAAGAACACCCGCGGGTGTCAGAGGCCGGAATTATCTCCGCCAATTTATTTCTATCCTTTTGGGAGAGATTTTTTACGAAATGCTTTTCATAGTGGGTGATGAAAGCTATGTAAGTTTAAAAAGGTGATGATGATGGTGTGTAAATGACAATGGTGATGATGATGATTTTGGGGGATTATGATGAATAGGGTGATATTTATGATTATGATGGTGATGAAAAAGTGTGTGGCGACAATGATTATGATCATGGGGGATGATGATGATGAATAGAGGATAGTGTGTTATAGGTGATTATGATGGTGTGTAATGACAATGTGATGATTATGGTGATTTATGAAACCCTGGAAAAGAGTGATAGGGGGATGATTTTGAGGGTTGATTGAAAGGTTTGGGAAAGGAGATAGTGCAGAGATGGGATGATGATGAAATGGTGAAAAGGGGATTTGAACTGAAGGGTTTAAAATTAGGGGGAAAATTATTGTTACTGATGATATTTGGGGATTGGGAAAGATGGCGATGGGGAGTAGGGGGATAATGATGTTGTTTTTTTATGATGGTGATGACGGGGATGATAATGACCAAAATCAATTTAAACTAGGGGATTATAATGGGGGAAAGAAAGATGGGGGATGGGGGCGTTGGGGTGAGATGATAGTAAATTTTGTTCATGATGATGATGAAAGATAGCGATTTTAGTGCTGTTGGGTGATAATTATGACGATAAAGATGAAAAGGAAAAAGGGGGAGGATGGTGATGAGGTGGGGATAATATGTTGATAATAGGGAAAAGAATAACATAAAGTAATATGCGCAACCCAAAAAAGACGCGGCCCATTCCCGTCATTAAATGCAAATCACCCTTCCAGCATCGCTTTACTGATATTGTACTTTCCAAAAGCATGTCATCAAATTTTAAAGATTTCGCCCCTTATTGGGCTTTTATCATCCAAAAGAAATAAGATTCTTTAAACCCCCGATTAAAATTTCCCAAAAAATTTAAAAGCCCCCAAAAACGAAGTCGCCCGGGCTGTGTCAAACAATGTCCCACGAAAAGCCCCGGGCAGAGGCGCCCCTTTTTTTTTTGCTGCGATTTGGGAAAAATAATGTTAAATGATAAAAAATTCAATAATGAAAAAATGGGAAAAAAAAATATACATACATAGACCTTTTGTGCCAGTGTGATTCTATTATTTAAAAAAAAAGTATTTATATATTTTTTTTTCTTATATATATTATAAAATATATATATATATATAATATTATATTAATATAAAATATTAAAACATTTTTATATGTGTGTGTGTGTGGTGGGTTTGTGTGATGTTTTTGGGGTATGCGTGTGTGTTTGTATGTGTGTGGGGGAAAAAAAATCAATTTGTTTTGAAATTTGGTTTTTGACGAGTACTACCTATTAACTGGACGAGAGAAAAAGAAAGATGAAGTGCTGAAAAAAAATAAAATTTTAAAAACCGGGGTTTTTTGGCCCTCTTGAACAAAAGGAAATTTAAAATTTATTGGTTATGTGTGAAAGTAAAAAAATTGAGAAAAACTTGGGTGACAGGGATGGTGATAGGAAAAAGAGGAAGAGGCAAACCCAAGACAAGACGAGCGACAAAATCAAAGATATTTGCGGGTTATCGATGGTTTCAAGTGGAAAGAAAACGTAAATCGAGTTTTAGTGGCGAAGGATGGTGGGAGGTCCAAGGCTGCCCCAAAAATGAGCATGCCGTTTTTGGGGATAATGATGAAAATATATAGATGTATGTGTGTATGTGGGAATTTATTTTGGGGCGTGTGTGAGTGTGGTGTGCGTGTGTGTGTGTGTGTGTGTTGTGCATATTGTATGTGGGGGTAAAGTGTGCATAATTTTTATTGGTGTGTTTGTGTGAGTGTTGTGTGTGTGAGTGGGGTGTGGGGCATATAAATTTATTTTGGTATACACACCCCCCCACACAATTACACAAACACACACAAAAAAACACAAAACGACATCATATATATATATAAATAATATATATATATAATATAATTTTATATATTTAAAAAATTATATTTTATATATATTACCCACACAATATATTTATATTAATTTATTAAATATAAAGTAATATATAATTTTATATAATATTATATATATATATATATTATATATATAATATATACATATACATATATATTATTTTTTACATATATTTTTATAATTTATATATCGTTATATATATTTTTATATTATAAATTTTTTATATAATATTATAAAATAAAATTTCATATTATATATATATATATATATATTATATAAAATAAAATATATATATATATATATATATAATTTTATTACCCCACAAACACACAATTACACATACACACACACAAAAACAAAACACAGACATACAAATATGTATATAAATATATAATATATATATTTAAAATATATATTATATATTTATAAAATGTATATATATATTATATATATATATACCCCACACATATTGTATTTTAAAATATTTTTATATATTTTTATAATAAAATAATTATATATATATATTTAAAATTTTATTATATATATTATATATTATAAATACCACACCACACACACACACACACACACCCCATATATATAATATATATAAAATTTTAAAATTATATATATTATATATAATTTTATATATAACACACCCCTATATATATTTTAATATATATATGAAATTTTTATATATATATATATATAAATATATAATTTATTTTTTATAAAATTAATATATATTTTATATATATATCATATATTTTATTTTAAAATATATTTATGCATTATATTTTATAATCTCTTATTATTATAATTTAATATATATATATTATGTATAAAGTATATTTCTATGTTTTCTTTATTTTATTATTTATATATATAAATTTTATTATTATATATAAAATATTTTATATTTAGTACCAAACCCCCACACACACCCAACCACCACAAAACCCCCCACACACACACACACACACACACATAATATTATATAATATAATATATATATATATATATTTTAAAATTTTATATATATAAAATATATATTGCCTACACCCCTCACACAAACTTTTATAAAAACATATATGTTTATATTATATAAATATTTATATATTATATATAATTTTATACTTTTATATAATATACATTATACATTTTTTTTTTTTTTTTTTTTTTTTTTTTTCGGTAGGTTCATGTTTTGGGGCCACCGTGGTCACAGCATTTATACTTAATTGTATTTTTCATTTTTGTGATCTTTTTGGGGTGGTACGTGGTAGGGGCCCCCCGTTCCTTTCCACGGGATGCCGGGGTTTTCCTTTTTTTGGAATCCCTTTTCTCGAAAATTCTCGTCTTCTTCTTTTCATAAAGTTTCGTCGTCTCCCTTTGTTGAAAATTTACATTACGTGTATCCTCACAGCCCCCTGCTCCCAAAGACACCTACACCGACAGACATCCTTTACGGTGTAGGGAAACGACGCCCAAAGGGGGATAAACAAAGTAAAAAGAATTTCTTCTTCATTCCGGAGCCAGCAATCGAGGAGGAGGAATAACTCCCTTTTTTTCATTCCCTTGCACTGAACTTCAACCAGACATATCAACATGTCAGCTCATGTTTGCGCTTTTGCTTCTTTCTTTTTGGGCTTCAGATACTCAGAAACTGTTTTAATATAATGCTCTCTCGATTTAAGGTAAACCCTCAAAGTCCCATAGTGTTGAATTTTGTGACTTCACTGTCCGAGACATGTGTATATATATATATATCTATAATATATATATATATATATATATATAATATATATATATATATGTATTTGTATAATATATATATATATATATATATTATATATATCTTATAAATAATATGTATATATATATATATATTTATATATATATATATATATGTATATATATATTATAATATATATTTAAAATATTATATGTATATATATATTATAGATATATATATACAATATATATATCTATATATATATTATAATATATATATTTTATTTTGTATATTTTATATTTTTTATACTTTAACACACACATACAGCCAGAGTATCTGTGTGTATTTGTGTTGCGTGGGTGTTGTGTATGTATATATATATAATATTATATATATATATATATATATATATATTAATTTATTATATTAAAATTTTATATAATATAATTATATTTATATATATAAAATATTATTATATATATATATTATATATATATATTTTATATTATTTTATTTATATTATAATATATATATATATTATATATTTGTGTGTGGTGTGTGTGTGTGTGTGTTTTTTGTGTGTGTGGTGTGTGTAAAAAAAAAAAGAAAAAAATGTTTTTTTTTTTTTTAAAATTTTTATATAATTATATATATTATCT
>NW_023663246.1:5000-7500 GCF_015228065.2 Penaeus monodon
CTTTTTGGATTTCTATCCATGGGGTACACGCACGGTTCCTATACGGGCATACAATAAGATGAATATCCAACTTCCGCCCAGAACAAACGAAATCGGGGTTTTGTGAATCCCCTCAACCACTAGAATCGCAGCCCAATTTCTCAAAGGATGAGTTCCATTTATTCCAAAACAAAGACCGCAGAAAGTCCTGAAAACCCTCAGAAAGAACGAAAGCAACTTGGTAAGAGCAACCCCGCCCCCTCTAAAATTGTTCAAACCGGCATGACTTTCCCCAGGCACAGGATCCGCAAACCGTGAGAACGACATCCGGGGAAAAGATACATCTTAATAGGGCCAGAAAAGCCGAAAAACCCTTGTATGTTTATCGAACCGCGGGGTTCATCGCAACGGGGTAAACAGGCCGTGGGTTCAGACCAGGTCCGAACATCTACATGCAACGAATTCAGGATGTTAAGTAGTAATAATTTCAACTAACGCAGAATACCCATAATACAATAAAGAAAATTTATAAGCAGATAATCGGACGAGATTAATGTAAAATACATCACATTCAGATTATCCATCCATCCACCCTACAGCAACAATTTAGGTTCATATATTTTATTACGAATATATATTTTTATTATATTCTTTTTTTTAAAATTTTGACAATATTGAAATAAATACATCTCTTATTAAGATTTATTTTTCTTTCATACTTCTATTTGTCTATATATTCTTCTATATATATATATATATAATATTAATATTATATATTAATATTTATATATTTATATATATAAATATATATATTATATATATTATATATATATCTATATAATATTTTTATATTTATGTATAAAAATTTTGATAATATAATAACACTACATTATATTATATATATATATATTATATATAATATTATATATATATATAATATAAATATATTATATATATATATATATATATATATATATATCTATAATATATCAAATATATATATATATATAAAATATATTATATATATATATATATATATATATTTATATATATTTTATATATCTATATATATATATATATATTATATATATATCTATATATATATATATTATATATATATATATATATATAATCTATATATATATCTATTATTTTTTATTTTAAAATATATATATATATTATAATATTATATATATTTATATATAATTTTTATATATATATATATTTATATAAAATATATATATAATATATATTTTAAAATATTTATATATTATTATTTATATATGTATATTATATATATATATTTATCTATATTTTATATATATAATTAGACATTATATGTTTTATATATGTATTGATGTTGTATTATATATATCCATATGTTTTATATATATATTATATATTTTATATTATATATAAAATATATATATATATATCATTTCACACGCCACACATGCACACCATCCCACACACCACACCACCATGTGTATATATATGTATATATTATTTATATATATATATAAAATATTATAATTATTATATATATTACATTATATATTATTGTTATTATTTATGCATTATATATATTTAAAATATATATAATATAATATATATATATTATTTTATATATATATATATATTATATATATGTATATTATATATTTTATATTTATATATATATATTATTATATATATATTTTATATATATATATATTATATATATATATATATATATATATAGATAGAATAGATGATAGATAGATAGATAGATAGATAGATGATAGATAGATGGATAGATGATCGATATATATATACAAAATTATTATATATATATTATATATATATAAATATTATCTTATATATATTATATATTATATATTATATATATATATATGACCGAATTCATATAGACAAATGTAGACAAGGTATAAATGAGAATGAATATCTTCCAATACAAGAGATGTTTTTGGGACCGGTTTCGAATGCATCTTCGTCAGAAATACATACACAGAGAAATTACATAGAAATATATATCTGGCGTGAGCTGACAAAATACCTGACTGTGACCTCCTATTCGTTGCTCGTAGGATTGTTGCTGTGACCTTGGATAATCTGAACCTGTCCGATCCCCTGTTGACATTACTCTCCGTCGCGATGTATGCTGCTTCCATAATTTTTCTTTTTAGTTTTTTTCAGTCCTTCATGGCTATTTCTGCGTCCTTCCAGTTTGGTAGATGTCCAGCTTCATCTACATGTCCCCATGGCTTGGAAGTTCTGTGGTGACGGATGTAAACCCGATGTTCGCTGATCCTGGTGCTGAAACCACGGCCTGTTTCCCCAAAGTATGCTGTATCGCACCGCTGGCAGGTATGCGATATACAACACTAAAAGGGGTTGCTTTCGGCTGCTTTCTGTCACGTATTAATCATGTATCTTTTCCCCGGATGTGCTGGCGATTCTCACTGTTTTTGCCAAAGTATCTGCTGATCGCCTGGAAATGTTACATGACGGTAAAATGAGA
>NW_023663247.1:0-5000 GCF_015228065.2 Penaeus monodon
TATATAATATATATAAATATATATATATCTAGATATATATATATTATGCCCTGATATATAATATATTACATACACAAACACAGACACACCACCCACATACACACAGATACATCTGGCTGTATGTTGTGTGTGTACATGTATAAAAAATTATATGATCCCATATACATATATTTTAATATATATATATATATATATATATATATATATATATAAATATATATATATATATACTCCATATATATATATTATATATATATATATATATATATATATATATATATATATATACATATGTTATTGTTTTTGTATGTGTGTGTGGTGTGTTTGTGTACTTATCTACCATATGTACTATATATTAATATATATATATATATTATATATATCTATATCTTATATATATATATAATATATATACGTATGCATCAATCTATATATAATACCTATATATATATATATATAATAGTATATATATATATATATCATATATCATTATTATTATCCTCTACTATATGGGGTGTGTGTGCTGTGTGGATGTGTGTTTGTGTTGTTTGTGTGTTTTGTGTGTGTGTGTGTTTGTGTACTTAATATATATATATATATATATAATATATATATATAGATATATACATAGATACATATACATATATATATATATATATGTATATAATAATATCTCATATATATATATATTATATATATCTCTCTCTACTCTATCTATATTCTATCTATTATATTATACTATATGTGTGTGTGTGATATATATACCTATATAATTCTATCTATATAATATATATATATATAGATTTATCATATAATTCCATAATTATATATATATTATTTATATCATCTTCTAATATACATTATATACATATAGATATATATATATATCCATATATACATATATATGTATGTCTGTGTGTGTGTTTTCTGTGGTGGTATGTTACATATTATAGGTATATATATTTTGTGTGTGTTATATATCTATTTATATATATAGCATTATATACACATAATGTATATATATACATATATTACATATATACAATACCGTTTATATTTATCTAATATAATTTATTATATACAAATATATACTATAATATATTATCTATATATATATATATAGATATATATATATATATATATATATATATAATATATATATATATTATAATTAGATAATATATATATATATATATAGAAGTGTGTATATAATATTATATATTACATATATCCACATATGTATTATATAAATATTAACATATATACAGCATTTATTTTATATAAACACTATTTATCTCTATTTTTATACTATCTGTATATATCATATATTTATTATAATGGTCTATACTATACCTATATATATATAATAATCGCTCTAATATATATATACTATAATATATATACTATAATATATATTTATATGTATATAGTAGATATCTATATATAAGTATATATATATATATATATCTATATATATCAGTGTATATATCTATTATATATATACATATCTCACATATGTATTATATATGATATATATACATATATACATAATTTAATTTATAAAATATATTTCTATATATGTTTATGTAAAATTTTTGGGGGTATAATATACATATATACATACATTTATAATTTATATAAATATATTCTATATATAGTTTACTGTATATGTTATAGATATAGTATTTATCAGATATATACTAGAGTTATATATATATATTATATAATATATTAATATATATATATATACTATGTTCATATATAGATAGATAATTATATATATATATCTATATATATATATATATATATTATTCTATATCTCTCATATCTCTCTCTCTAGCTCTGTCTATGGGTATACAATCAGTCAATATATATAATTATATATCTATCTATATATATAATAATCTATATATATCTCTACTCTCATCCCTATCTATCTCTCTATCTATGTATCTCTATCTCTCCTCTCTCTATATTACTCTCAGATTCTCTATATATCTCTCTCTCTAATATACTATATATGGTATGTACGTCTATAATCTTACATTATCTGCTTACTTTTATATATAAGAAAACACGGATATATATATCTATAATATCTATATACTATCTATATATATTCACTTCTCTCTATCATATATATATATAATATATATCTGTGTGTGTGTGTGTGTGTGTGTGTGTGTGTGTGTGTGTGTGTTGTGTTGTGGTTGTGTGTTTGTGTATATATGTGTGTGGTTTTGTCTGTCTACTCCTGTATCTCTATATCTCATATCTCTCTCTATTCTCTTATATATATATATCTCTATATATGTATAGATCTACATCTATACACATATACCATATACCTTATATATACTATATATATATATATATATACATATATCATATTATATATATATAATATATATATATATCTATATATCTATAAATACTCTATATATTTCTATATGTGATTCTGGTGTGTGTGTGTCACTGTGTGTTTGTGTGGTATATCTCATCTCTATCTATACTCTCTATCATCTCGCTCTCTCTTCTCCTTCTATATATATATTATATCTTAATATAGCTACATATCTATATACTCTATATATACTCCCATCTATATACACCACAGCCCCACCCCCACCCACCCTCCCACACACACACACCCCCACACACCACCCCCACCACACCCCCCACCCACACCCCCCCCCCCCCCTGCACCACACCCCCACACCTCTCTAATACTCTATCTTATCATGATATATATTATCGTATCCTCTAATATCTATATGTTTATATATCTATGTATATCATAACCCTAAACCCACATATATCTATATAGCTATATTATCTCATCTTATCTCTCTATTCTCTTCTCTAGTCTGCGTCTATCTACCTACATCTCGTCATATATCTCTCTATCCTCTATCTCTCTCTCTCATATATCTATACTCTCTCTCTCTTCTACTATCTCTGTATGTCTGTCTCTCTCTCGCTATTCTCTATCTCCTCTCTCTCTCTCCTATCTCTTCTCTATATATATCTATATATGTGTGTGTGTGTAGTGTGGGTGTGTGGTGTGTGTGTGTGTTTGTGTGTGTGTTGTCTCTGTTGTGTGTGTGTGTGTATACCATAACTATTCATCTTATATATACATATATATCTTCTATATATACACATATCCGTATGTATATAAATAGTATATAATATATGATATCATTTTCTTTATTTATTCTCTATCGAGAGCTATATCCTACGGTCAATCTGCTATATCTATCTATATCTATATATATACTATATATATCTGTATATCTATATATATATGTATCTATAGATTTAATATATAAATATATATACATATGATTAATATATATATATATATTGTTATATATATATTATATATAGCATTATATATAGATATATCTATATTATATAATTATGTATATTATATATATAGATCTATATACTATATATTATATATATCTATAATACATATATATATATATATATGCATATATATAGATAATACAAGATATGTTACATACCACAGACAACCCACTTGTTTGTGTGTGTATGTGTATAAATATTTATATATATATATCTATATATAGATATATATATATATATATATACATATAATATTTATATATATATAGGTATATGAATAATTAAATATCTATCTAGCTATCTCTATCTATCTATATATATATATATATGTATATATATATATATAATATATATTATATTACTATATGTAATATGCTACACACACCACACCACCTACAACACCGTCTATTTGTGTATATATATGTAGTATGAATATATTATACCAAAAAGATTGGGAACGAGAGAAAAGAATGGTTTATATGTAATAATCTATTATATTATATCTATTATATATATATATCATATATACATATATTATATATATTATATATATATATATATATAGATATATAATATCTATATGTATGTATGTCTGCTCTATCTTTTCATGTTATACCCTATATATGCTATATTATGATATATATATATAATATATTCTATCTATCTAGATACTATATATCTATATCTCTCTCTATCTGTGTGTGTGTGTGTGTCTGTATATATTCTATATCCTCTAATCTATCTATCTCTCTAATCGTCTCTATCTCCTATCTCTCTCTATATCATATGTATCATATCTGTGTGTGTGTGTGTGTGTTTCTGGACTTTGAACACACCACCACAAACACACCCACATGTCTATATATGTATATATATAGATATCTTATATATTATATATATATATTATATCTCTCTATCTATCGTTCTCTAGTCTGTGTGTGTGTGTGTGTGTGTGTGTTTGTGTTTCTGTGTGGAGTGTGTGTGTGTTTGGTGTGTGTGTGTGTGTATGTGGTGTTGTGGTGGTGTGGTTGTGTGTGTGTGTTGTGTCTCCTCTGTCTATTGTCTCCCTCTCTCTCTCTCTCTTCTCGCTTCTCGCTACTCTCTCTCGTCTCTCTCTCTCTCTATTCTGTCTCCCCCTCCCTCTCCCTTTATTTACTCTCCTTCCCCTCTTTCTATCATATTCTCTCTCTCTCTCTCTCTCCTACCCTACACCCCCCCGTTTTTTACAGTTTTTAACACCCACCACAACCCACCCCCCCCCTGCTCCCTCTACTATCTCCACTCCTCTCTCTCTTCTCTAATCTCGTATCTCCTCTCTCTCTCCTCTCGTCTGTCCTCCCTCTCGGTCCTTGGGGTGTGTTATCTGTGTTGTGTCTGTGTCGCCACCTCCGCCCCCCCCTTCCCCATCCCCCCCCGCCCCCCCCCCCCCTCGCCTCTCTCTCTCTCGATACTCTCTCTTTCTCCTCTCTCTTCTCTCTCTCTCTCTTTTCCCTCTCTCTCTGTCTCTCTCATGCTTCTCTTCTCTTCCTCTGTCTACCTCTCTATTCATATCTCTCTCTCTCTCTATACTCTCTCTCTCTCTGGTCTCTCCGAATATCGATATCTCTCTCTTTTCCTCTCTCTTTATC
>NW_023663247.1:7500-15161 GCF_015228065.2 Penaeus monodon
GCCTGTCACCCGTGGTTAGGTATTGCACTCAATGTGAACGTCTTGCCCAGTGGAACAACGCGGCGGTCGGTGACTCGAACCTCTAATTCGATTGCCGTCGTGACAGTCTTGATCGACGCTCTAACCATCTCGGCTGCCGCGGCCCTTGACGATCATGGCTTCCATGAATTTTTTTTAGCAATTTAGAACGTTGGTTTTGCCAGTGCCTTCCGCCCGTGTTTTTTTTTATCGGCCACCATCGCTATTTACCCGGTACTGACTTGAACTGGCTTTGACACCCAGTGGCACAGCCATAATATATATATATATATATAATATATTATATATATATTCTTATATATATATATCTATTGTGTGTGGTGGTGTGTGTGTGTGGGTGTGTGGTGTGTGTGTGTGTGTAACACATATATATTACGTATATGCTCCCAACAGAATATATACATATATATAGTAGTGGGGATAATAGGGGTAGTGTGGTATATATATAATATATAGTAAGTATATATATATTAATCGTACTATACATATAATTCTCTATCTCTCTATATCTCTATATCTGGAGGTGTGGGGTGCTGGGGTATCATATTATCTCTATATAATCAATGCATAGCACATAATATGTAATATCTCTATATATAACTATTTATATATATATAATATATATATCTATATACTATATATATCTATACCCTAATATACAGTATATCTATATATATATATAGCAGTAGACATACCGACCCGATTTACTTATGTATATACGGGCTCGGTATGTATATGTATAATATATAATATATACTTTATATATATGTCTATAATATAGATATATATATCATATATCTATAATTATAGATAAATATTTATATATAGATATATTACATCTCTTGTGTATTGCAATATTATATATCTATTTATATATATATTATATATATATATATTATATATATCGATTAATATAATTATAATATGTATATATATATATATAATATATATATATATAGCTAATATATTATATATATATATTATAATATTTATTATTTCCTGTTGTGAGCATATACGTATATATATGTGTCTACACACACACAACACACACCACACACACACACACAACACCAAACCACATATATATATACTATTATAGATAGTATATATATATATAGATATATTATTATATATATATGGCTTTGCCACTGGTGTCAAAGCCATCTCAAGTCGTACCGGTAAAAGAGATGTGGCTCGATAAAAAAAACCGGGGGGAAGGGAAATGGAAAAAACCAACTTCTAAATTGAAAAAAAAATTAGGAACCCGGGTCTCAAGGCCCGGCACCCAAAGGGTTGACGTCGGTCGACGTCACGAGGGAAATCAAATTAGGGGTTCAGTCCCCGACCGCCGCGTTGTTCCCTTGGGAAAGGAATTTCACCTTATTGCCTACCAAACCACTGGGTGACCAAGCTACCCAAGTCATGTTGGTCCAACCCCGGGAAAAGTAAGAGAATTATTCCTAAAACGAAAACCCCGGGCATCTCCGGGGAAAAGGAAATGGGGACCCTACCCTACTCACCCCAAAGACATCACAACATAAAAACAAATTTTAATTCAGCTGTGACTGGGGGGCCTAGCATGAAGCTATCGTTAAAGGAGAATACACACACAACCACACACACAAAACACACCACCCACTCACACACCACACACACACAACCCCACACACACACACACACCACACACACACCATATATATATAATAAAATTTAATATATATAATATAATATATATATATATGTTATCTTATACTATTCTAATAAAAATATATATATTATATATGTAAAAATGTGTATATATTAAATTATATATATATTATATAATATTATATTATTATATTAATGGTATTATATATATGAATATATAAAAATACACCCCCAACAAACACACACACAACCCCAAACACACACACCAAAACACACATATATATATATATACATATATATATATATATTTAAATTATATTATATATATATAATAATATGAACGTATATTTCTCTCCTCTTCTCTCTCTCTCTCTCTGTATATATATATAAATATATAATATATAAATTTTAAATACAATATATTATTATTATATTAATTATATATATATATAATATTAAAATTTATACATATAATTATTTTAACATATTTATATTCATATTTATTATGTATAATATATATTAATATATTATATTTTAAAATTATATTTATATCTATTATATTTGTTTATATATATCATCCATATATATTTATTAATAATATATATATAAAAAATTATTATATTAATATACACCTATATAAGTATATATATTAATATATATATATTTATATTAATATAAAAATATATATATTATAAAATTAATAATATATAAATGTAATATATATATATAATATATTATATATATATTTAAATAATACAACCACCCACACACACACCCCACACACACACACACCACACAAAACCACATATATATATATAAAATATATAAAATTGATATTATATATATGTGGTGTGGGGTGTGTGTGGGGGTGTATTGGTTTGTCTGTGTGTTGTGTGTTTCGTGTGTGGGGGTTTTTGGTGGTTATATTTTGGGGTTTTTTATGTGCTATTATTATTATATTATTATATATATATATATAATTAATATATATACACACAAATATATACAAAACACACATAAACTCACACACACACACACACACACACACACATCAAAATTTTCTTCTTTTCTTTTAACATAGGTTCATGTCTGAGCCGCCGTGGTCACCCAGATCTGATTTAATTTTCATGTTTGATATTTTTGGAGTGATACGGGGGTAGGGTCCCAGTCCTTTCCACGAAGAGTGCCGGGGTTACCATTTGGTAAACATTTTCCCCTATTTTTTCCGGGGTGTGACCACACTGACTTCGGGTTGGGGGTTTGGCCACCCATGGCAGGTACAATCGAGGTAAGTTCCTTCCCATAGACAATCCCGGGTGACTCGAACCCCCGAAACCGATTCCCGTCGTGCCAGTCTTGAGTCCTGCTCTAACCCGTTTTGGCCACCAGGGCCCTTTACGATCTGGGGTTCCCCGATTAAATATATTATAATATATATATAATTTTATATTATATTATATATAATTATATAATATATAAAATATAATATATATATATTAATATATTATATATTATTACACCACTACACACATAAATGTAGTACATATATATATAATTATATTATATATATATTATATTAAAATATATATATAAAATATATATATTAAAATAATATATGTTAAAATATGTATATATGTATATTGAATACACATATATATATGAATAACAAACCCCACACACACACACACACCCCACCAAACACCCCACACACACTATATATAATATTTATTATTATTATATTAAAAATATGTATATAATCATAATATGTATTTAAATTTACTTTTATATCATATATATATTATATATTAAAAATTTTTAATATTATATATATATAAATAAAATATTATATATGCATATTTAAAAATAATATATTTATTATATATATATATAATTTTAATTATAATATATATATATTATATTTTAAAATTTATATTAATTATAATATATAAATTATTGTTAAATATGAATATTATATATATATTACTATAAAATTTTTTAAAAATTTTTATAAGATAATTATTTTAAAAAAAAAAATAAATTATTATCTTTTATATATATGTCCCCTTTTTGTTTTTTGCGGTGTGTATTGTAATTGTGTGTGTGTGTGTTCTCACTCACACACAGAACCCCACAAAAAATATTGAATACAAAATTTATATATAATTATTATATATTATTATATATATTATATATATATTTTATGTACATATATATAATATATTAAAATTTTAATTTTATTAATAAATTTTAAATGTATATATAATATTTTTTATTTTATACATACATATATATATATTAATTATTATTATATATTATATATATTATTATATTTTTTTACCTATAACATATGTATACACCCCACACACACAAACACCACCCCCACCCCCACATAAAACCCCACACCCAACCCACACACCACACAACCACACCACACCACAACACACCACACATAAAATATATAATTATAAATTTAAAATATATAAAATATTATATATTTTATATATATATATATTATATATACAATATAAAATGTGTTGTGTTGTGTGTTTGTGTTCAAAATCCAGAAACACACCAAACAAAAAAAAAAAACCCATATATAAAAATATATATATATTATATAATATTTTATTATATATATATATATATATATATATATATATCATACACACACACACCATATTATATATAAATATAATTTTATATATATAAAAATATTATATATATATATTTATATATAATATGTATATACTACATATATTATGCTACATACATACATATATATATATATAAAATATATATAATATAATATATATAAATATATATATGATATTATTATATTTTATATAGTAATATATATATATATATATAAATTTTTTATATTATTCAAATACAATATATACACAAAAAGGGCTGGTGTGTGTGTGTGTTGTGTGTGTGTTGCATAATACTATGTAATATTATAATATATATTATTTTATATATATATATTATATTTGATAGATAGATAGATAGATAGATAGAATTTATTATCTTACCTATATATTATAATATATTAAAATTATATATATATAATATATATTATAAAATATAATATATAAATATTTATACACATACACACAAAAACTGGGGTTTTCTGGAGTTGTATACATTATTGGGATATCTATTTTATGCTATAAATTTTATAATATATAAAATATTAAAATATATAATTTATTAAAATTATATATATATACATATATTATTTAAATATAATATTATAAATATATTGTAAAAATTTATATATTTATTTTATTATTTTAATATTTTTTTTGTTTATTAAAATATAATACAAAATAATATTTTTTACATATTTATTCTATATCTTTATATATAATTTTTAATATATACTTTTTTATAGCTCTCTATTATAAATAAATAAATAAAATTTTATATTAAAATTTTTTATATTAACGTATTTGATATATGAGAATTTTTAAAATTTATATATAAATAATATTTTATATACACACACCACCACACATAGACACACACACAAAACACACACACACCCCCCCCACACACCCCCACATATATATATTATATAATATATTAAAATATTATATATATAATATAATTATATATTAATATATATATATTTTAATTTTTATATTTCATATATATTAAAAATTTATTTATATTATATATAATATATATATATAATATAATATTATGTTGGGTGGTGTTTGGGTGTGTGTTTGTGTGGTGTGTGTGTGTTGTGTGGTGTGTGTTGTGTGTGTGTGTGTGTATGTGTTTGTGTTGTGTCTGTGTGTGTATATATGTATATATCTCTTCTATCTATATATATCTCGTATCTATTATATCATCTATATATTATGTATATATATCTATAATATATATATGTATAGATGATATAGATATATACACACACACACACATACCACACACACACATACTCACATATATAAATATATAATATATATATCTATATCTATATATATATATAGATATATATATATATATTATCTATATATTTCTATATATATTTACTATATTATATTTTATATATATAGATACATATAGATATAGATATAGATATATGGTATATATATATATATATATAATATTATATCTATATATAAATAATATATATATATATATATATCTATATATATATATACATATATAACATACAAACACCCATATAATACACAAAACACCACACACACACACCACAACACACACACACACACACACACACACACACACCACAAATATAATATAATAATTAATATATATATATATATTATATATATATATATATATATATATATATATATAGTCATATATCTTATATATTAATTATATATATATATATATATAATATACATATACATAAACATATATATAAATATATTTATTAAATATAAATGATGTATTATGTATATATATACATATACGGATAAACATCATATATAATATATTTTACTATAAATATAAATGTTGTATATATGTATAGATATTCCTATATATACATATGATTATATATGATATATTATATAGTTGTATACACTGGTATATACTATATATATATATAGATGTATTATATAATATACAGAAATATATATATATATCATATATATAACCGATATATAAATATGTTATATAAATATAAATGTATTATATCTGTATATATATTATATATTAAAAAAGACATATGTGTTTATGTATATATTCATCTATATATACAAACTTATATAGATATGTATAGTATATATATATATATATTATTATATATAATTACATATATATATATGTATATATATATCTATATATATATATAGTATATATATATATATTATTGTATTATAAATTCTTTTATATAAATATAAATGTATGCATATATGTAGTATATAATTTATATATATAAATATGTGTATTTAGTATAGATATAATATATTATAACACACAACATATATATACATATATTATGTATACGTACACCACAGCAGCACACCACAGACATACATATAGATGTGTATTGTATATATATATAGTATATAATTGTATATATATATATATCTATAATTATATAAAATATAGATATATATATATATTTATATATATATATATATATATATTATAGATATAGATATAGATATATATATATATATAAATATATATATAGATATATATACATATATATACATATTATATATATTTATATTAGTACACAACACACGCCACACCACACACACACACACCCACAAACACACATCCACACACGCACCACACATATATATATTATTATATAATATATATATATATATATATAATATATATATTATATATATAGATATATATATATATAGGTTGTATATAATGTATTTGTATATATATAATTATATATATATATATATATATATTATATATATATCATCTATATGCTATATATTATATAGTAGCACAAACACACACACACACATCCAAAAACAATACCATATTTGTATAGATATATATATATATATATTATATAATATATATCTAAGAAACTATATATATGTATTTATATATTGATATATATATATAAATAAATATCTATATATAAAAATATATTATAATATATATATATATCGATATATATATTTTTTTATACATCGTACACACACACACACACGCCAGATGTATCTGTGGTGTTGTGTGTGGTGTGTGTCTGTGTTTGTGTATGTATATATATATATATATATATATATATATATATATATATATAATATTTAGATATTATATATATATATAATATAATTATCTATATAATATATATATATATATTATATATATACATATTTATACATGTATATATATACATATATATTATATATATCCTATATATAATATATATCATAATATATATACTCTATATATATAATATCTATCTAATACATATACATACACATGCACACACACACCCTTTATTTTTG
>NW_023663248.1:5000-15161 GCF_015228065.2 Penaeus monodon
GATTTTATAATAATTATTTATATCATTATCTTAATAAATATCGTTATTACTGTAATTATTACTGTTATAATAATAATTTTTGCAATTATACTACCAGTACAAATAATAATAATGATAATAATAACAATAACAATACTAATAACAATATTATAACCACTAGCATTATTATTATTATTATTATTATACTTATCATTATTATTGTTATTATTACAGTTATAATATATTTTTTGGCAATATTACTAATAATTGAGATAATAGTAATAATAATGATAATAATAATAATAATAATAATAATAATAATAATGATAATAATAATAATAATAATAATATTCAAATGTTATCAAAATTCTCTTTATTCTCACTTTTATCATCATTATTGTTATGATTAATACAATTCTGGTAATTATTATCATTATTACCCTAATAATTGCCGAAATCACCAAAGAAATCGAAAAAACGTCATTTTGGAATATACTCTCAAAAAGGCTATATTTTGCTAGATTTTGCCGCTTTTTCGACTTTTGGGAATGTTTTTCTTTTACCTTTTTTATATTATATATTGAGACAATTCCTGTTATTATCATCATCATTATCATGATTATCATCATTGTTATCCTTATCATCATCATTATCATCATTATCATCATTATCATCATAAGTATCATCATTATTGCAATTATTATCATCATTATTGCAATTGTTATCATTATTATTGCAACCATTGGAGTTATAGTATATATTTTTGCAATAATACTAATAACCACAACAATAATAATAGTAATAACAATAATAATAAAAATAATAACGATTTTATAGTCATTATTTATATCATTATCTTAATTAGTATCGTTATTACTGTAATTATTACTGTTATAATAATTATTTTTGCAATTATACTACCAGTACAAATTATAATAATGATAATAATAACAATAATAATACTAATAACAATATTATAACCACTAGCATTATTACTATTATTATTATACTTATTATTATTATTGTTATTATTACAGTTATAATATATTTTTTGGCAATGATACTAATAATTAAGATAATAGTAATAATAATAATAATAATAATAATAATAATAATAATAATAATAATAAAACAATAATAATAATAATAATATTCAAATGTTATCAAAATTCTCTTTATTATCACTTTTATCATCATTATTGTTAGGATTAATACAATTCTGGTAATTCTTATCATTATTACCCTAATCATTGCCGAAATCACCAAAGAAATCGAAAAAACGTCATTTTGGAGTACAGTCTGACAAGGCTATATTTCGCTAGATTTTGCCGCTTTATCGACTTTTGGGAATGTTTTTCTTTTACCTTTTTTATATTATATATGGAGACAATTCCTGTTATTATCATCATCATTATCATGATTATCATCATTATTATCGTTATCATCATCATTATCATCATTATCATCATTATCATCATCATTATCATCATTATTGCAATTATTATCATCATTATTGCAATTGTTATCATTATTATTGCAATCATTGGAGTTATAGTATATCTTTTTGCAATAATACTAATAACCACAACAATAATAATAGTAATATCAATAATAATAACAATAATAACGATTTTATAATAATGATTTATATCATTATCTTAATTAGTATAATAATAACAATAATAACGATTTTATAATCATTATTTATATCATTATCTTAATTAGTATCGTTATTACTGTAATTATTACTGTTATAATAATTATTTTTGTAATTATACTACCAGTACAAATAATAATAATGATAATAATAACAATAATAATACTAATAACAATATTATAACCACTAGCATTATTATTATTATTATTATTATTATTATTATTGTTATTATTACAGTTATAATATATTTTTTGGCAATAATACTAATGATTAAGATAATGGTAATAATAATAATAATAATAATAATAATAATAATAATAATAATAATAATAATAATAATAATAATAATATTCAAATGTTATCAAAATTCTCTTTATTCTCACTTTCATCATCATTATTGCTATGATTAATACAATTCTGGTAATTATTATCCTTTTGGAGTATACTCTCAAAAGGCTATATTTCGCTAGATTTTCCTGCTTTTTCGACTTTTGGGAATGTTTTTCTTTTACCTTTTTTATATTATATATGGAGACAATTCCTATTATTATCATCATCATTATCATGATTATCATCATTATTATCGTTATCATCATCATTATCATCATTATCATCATTATCATCATCATTATCATCTTTATTGCAATTATTATCATCATTATTGCAATTGTTATCATTATTATTGCAATCATTACCGTTATAATAATTATTTTTGCAATTATACTACCAGTACAAATAATAATAATGATAATAATAACAATAATAATACTAATAACAACATTATAACCACTAGCATTATGATTATTATTATAATACTTATTATTATTATGTTATTATTACAGTTATAATATATTTTTGGCATAATACTAATAATTAAGATAATAGTAATAATATATAATAAATAATAATATAATAATAATAATAATAATAATAATAATAATAATAATAATAATAATAATAATAATAATAATATTCAATTGTTATCAAAATTCTCTTTATTCTCACTTTTATCATCATTATTGTTATGATTAATACAATTCTGGTAATTATTATCATTATTACCCTAAAAATTGCCGAAATCACCAAAGAAATCGAAAAAACGTCATTTTGGAGTATACTCTCAAAAGTCTATATTTCGCTAGATTTTGCCGCTTTTCGACTTTTGGGAATGTTTTTCTTTTACCTTTTTTATATTATATATGGAAACAATTCCTGTTATTATCATCATCATTATCATGATTATCATCATTATTATCGTTATCATCATCATTATCATCATTATCATCATTATTGCAATTATTATCATCATTATTGCAATTGTTATCATTATTATTGCAATCATTGGAGTTATAATATATATTTTTGCAATAATACTAATAACCACAACAATAATAATAGTAATAACAATAATAATAACAATAATAACGATTTTATAATCATTATTTATATCATTATCTTAATTAGTATCGTTATTACTGTAATTATTACTGTTATAATAATTATTTTTGCAATTATACTACAGTACAAATAATAATAATGATAATAATAACAATAATAATACTAATAACAATATTATAACCACTAGCATTATTATTATTATTATTATTATTATTATTATTATTATTATTGTTATTATTACAGTTATAATATATTTTTTGGCAATAATACTAATAATTAAGATAATAGTAATAATAATAATAATAATAATAATAAAAATAATAATAATAATAATAATAATAATAATAATAATGATAATATTCAAATGTTATCAAAATTCTCTTTATTCTCACTTTTATCATTATTATTGTTATGATTAATACAATTCTGGTAATTATTATCATTATTACCCTAATAATTGCCGAAACACCAAAGAAATCGAAAAACGTCATTTTGGAGTATACTCTCAAAAGGCTATATTTCGCTAGATTTTGCCGCTTTTTCGACTTTTGGAATGTTTTTCTTTTACCTTTTTTATATTATATATGGAGACAATTCCTGTTATTATCATCATCATTATCATGATTATCATCATTATTATCGTTATCATCATCATTATCATCATTATCATCATCATTATCATCTTTATTGCAATTATTATCATCATTATTACAATTGTTATCATTATTATTGCAATCATTGGAGTTATAGTATATATTTTTGCAATAATACTAATAACCACAACAATAATAATAATAATAACAATAATAATAACAATAAGAACGATTTTATAATCATTATTTATATCATTATCTTAATTAGTATCGTTATTACTGTTATTATTACTGTTATAATAATTATTTTTGCAATTATACTACCAGTACGAATAATAATAATGATAATAATAACAATAATAATACTAATAATAATAATAATAATAATAATAATAATAATAATAATAATAATATTAATAATAATATTCAAATGTCATCAAAATTCTCTTTATTCTCACTTTTATCATTTTATTGTTATGATTAATACAATTCTGGTAATTATTATCATTATTACCCTAATAATTGCCGAAACCACCAAAGAAATCGAAAAAACGTCATTTTGGAGTATACTCTCAAAAGGCTATATTTCGCTAGATTTTGCCGCTTTTTCGACTTTTGGGAATGTTTTTCTTTTACCTTTTTTATATTATATGTGGAGACAATTCCTGTTATTATCATCATCATTATCATAATTATCATCATTATCGTTATCATCATCATTATCATCATTATCATCATTATCATCATCATTATCATCTTTATTGCAATTATACTTCCAGTACAAATAATAATAATGATAATAATAACAATAATAATACTAATAAGAATATTATAACCACTAGCATTATTATTATACTTATTATTATACTTATTATTATTATTGTTATTATTACAGTTATAATATATTTTTTGGCAATAATACTAATAATTAAGATAATAGTAGTAATAATAATAATAATAATAATAATAATAATAATAATAATAATAATAATAATAATATTCAAATGTTATCAAAATTCTCTTTATTCTCACTTTTATCATTATTATTGTTATGATTAATACAATTCTGGTAATTATTATCATTATTACCCTAATAATTGCCGAAACCACCAAAGAAATCGAAAAAACGTCATTTTGGAGTATACTCTCTAAAGGCTATATTTCGCTATATTTAGCCGCTTTTTCGAATTTTGGGAATGTTTTTCTTTTACCTTTTTTATATTATATATTGAGACAATTCCTGTTATTATCATCATCATTATCATGATTATCATCATTATTATCGTTATCATCATCATTATCATCATTATCATCATTATCATCATCATTATCATCTTTATTGGAATTATTATCATCATTATTGCAATTGTTATCATTATTATTGCAATCATTGGAGTTATAGTATATATTTTTGCAATAATACTAATAACCACAACAATAATAATAGTAATAACAATAATAATAACAATAATAACGATTTTTTAATCATTATTTATATCATTATCTTAATTAGTATCGTTATTACTGTAATTATTACTGTTATAATAATCATTTTTGCAATTATACTACCAGTACAAATAATAGTAATGATAATAATAACAATAATAATACAAATAACAATATTATAACCACTAGCATTATCATTATTATTATACTTATTATTATTATTGTTATTATTACAGTTATAATATATTTTTTGGCAATAATACTAATAATTAAGATAATATTAATAATAATAATAATAATGATAATAATAATAATAATAATGATAATATTCAAATATCAAAATTCTCTTTATTCTCAATTTTATCATCCTTATTGTTATGATTAATACAATTCTGGTAATTATTATCATTATTACCCTAATAATTGCCGAAATCACCAAAGAAATCGAGAAAACGTCATTCTCGAGTATACTCTCAAAAGGCTATATTTCGCTAGATTTTGCCGCTTTTTCGACTTTTCGGAATGTTTTTCTTTTACCTTTTTTATATTATATATGGAGACAATTCCTGTTATTATCATCATCATTATCATGATTATCATCATTATTATCGTTATCATCATCATTATCATCATTATCATCATTATCATCATCATTATCATCATTATTGCAATTATTATCATCATTATTGCAATTATTATCATCATTATTGCAATTGTTATCATTATTATTGCAATTATTGGAGTTATAGTATATATTTTTGCAATAATACTAATAACCACAACAATAATAATAGTAATAATAATAATAACAATAATAACGATTTTATAATAATTATTTATATCATTATCTTAATTAGTATCATTATTACTGTAATTATTACTGTTATAATATATTTTTTGGCAATAATACTAATAATTAAGATAATAGTAATAATAATAATAATAATAATAATAATAATAATAATAATAATAATAATAATAATAATATTCAAATGTTATCAAAATTCTCTTTATTCTCACTTTTATCATTATTATTGTTATGATTAATGCAATTCTGGTAATTATTATCATTATTACCCTAATAATTGCCGAAATCACCAAAGAAATCGAAAAAATGTCATTTTGGAGTATACTCTCAAAACGCTAGATTTTGCCGCTTTTTCGACTTTTGGGAATGTTTTTCTTTTACCTTTTTTATATTATATATGTAGAGAATTCCTGTTATTATCATCATCATTATCATGATTATCATCATTATTATCGTTATCATCATCATTATCATCATCATTATCATCATTATTGCAATTATTATCATCATTATTGCAATTGTTATCATTATTATGCAATCATTGGAGTTTTTTGGTATATATTTTTGCAATAATATAATAACCCCAACAACAATAAAAAGTAATAACAATAAATTAAAAATTTTTAACGATTTTAAATTTAATTTTTTTATATCAAAAAAATTTAATTTAAAAGTTATTATTTTAAAATTATTTTTATTACCCATTTTGTTTTTGTGGTTATTAGTATTTTTGAAAAATATATTTCCATAACTCCCTGATTGCAAAAATAATGATAACAATTGCAAAATGATGATAATAAAATTTCAAAATTATGATAATGATGTGATAAAGATGATGATAACGATAATAATGAAAGATAATCTGATTTAAAGTGATGATAATAACAGGAAAATTTTCTACATTATAATAAAAAAAGGTTTTAAAAAAAAAACATTCCCAAAAATCGAAAAAAACGGAAAAAACTAAACGTTTTGAGGGGATACTCCAAAATGACATTTTTTTGATTTTTTTTGGTGATTTTTGGCAATTTTTTAGGGTAATAAAGATAAATAATTTCCAGAAATTTCCTTAAATCAAACCCAAAAATAATGATAAAAATGAGGAAAAAAAGAGAATTTTTTAAAATTGAATTTTTTATTATTATTATTATTATTATTATTTTATTATTATTATTAATTTATTATTACTATTATCTTAATTATTAGATTAAATTTCCCCCAAAAAAAATATTATAACGTAATAATAACCCAATAATAAAAATAAATTTTAATAATTTAAAAAAATTTAAAAAAAAGGGTTTTAATATTGTTATTTAGTATTTTTATTGTTATTATTATCATTTTTATTTTATTTTTACGGTATTTTAAATTTTCAAAAAAATTATTATAACGTAAAAATTTCAGTAAAAATGATACTAATTAAATAATGATATAAAAAATTATTTAAAATGTTTTTATTTTTATTATTTTAAATTTCCCATTATTTTTGTTGTGGTTTTAATTTTTATTGCAAAATTTTTACTAAACTCCCAAAATTGCAAAAATAAGATAACAATTTCAATAAAAGATAAAAATTGCAAAAATGATGTAATAATTGCAAATGATGATAAGATGATGATAATTATGATAATGATGATAATGATGATGATTTAAAGATAATAATTTGATAATCAGGGTAATGAAGATGATAATAAAGGGAAAAATTTTCCAATATAATATAAAAAAAGGTTTAAAAGAAAAAACATTCCGAAAAATCGAAAAAGCGGAAAATCTAGCGAAATTTTACCTTTTTAGAGTATTTCTCGGAATGACGTTTTCTCGATTTCTTTGGGGATTTTGGCAATTATTAGGGGAAAAAATGATAATAAATTTCCCGAATTTAAATCATTTAAAAATAAAGGTGATAAAATTGAGAAAAAAGAGATTTTTATATTTGAATATTTCATTTTTAAAATTTTTAAATTTTTATAAATTTTTATTATTATTTTAATATTTTCTTAAATTTTTAGTATTATTGCCAAAAAAAAATATTATAACTTAATAATAACCCAAAAATAATAATAAGTATAATAAAAATGATAAAGCTAGTGGTTATAATATTTTTATTTGTAAAATTTTTATTTTTTATTATTATCATTATTTTTATTTTTACTGGGGAGTATAATTTCAAAAAAGATTATTATAACAGTAATTTTAAAAGTAATAAAAGATACTAATTTGGGTAATGATATAAAAAATGATTAAAAAATTTTTTTTTATTTTTTTTATTTTGTTATTTCTATTATTATTGTTTTGGTTATTAGTATTAATTTTCAAAAAAATAACTATAACTCCCAAAGATTGCAATAAAATGATAAAAATTGCAATAAGATTAAATTAAATTTCCCAAAAAAGATGATAAAGAAAGATGATTGATGATAATGATTTATTAAAGATTTATATAACGATAATAATGATGATAATATGTAATGATGATGTAATAAAAGGGAAATTTTCTCCCTTTTATAATATAAAAAAGGTAAAAAAAAAACATTCCCAAAAATTTGAAAAAACGGCTAAATATGCGAAATTAGCCTTTAGAGAGTATACTCCAAATGACTTTTTTCGATTTCTTTGGTGGGGTTTTGGCAATTTTTAGGGTATAAAATAATAATTACAAGAATTGTTTAATCATTTAAAAATAATAAAGATTTAAAATGAGAATAAAGAGAAATTTTTATAACATTTGAATATTATTATTTTTATTATTTTTTTTATTAAATTTTTATTATTAATTATTATTATTATTAATACTATTATCTTAATTATTTTAGTATTATTGCCAAAAAAAATATTAAAAACTGTAATAATAACAAAAATAATAAAAAGTTAAAAATAAATAATAATAATGCTAGTGGTTTTTAAATTGTTTTAGTAATTTATTGTTATTATTTTCATTAAATTATTTGTACTGGAAGTATAATTGCAAAAAGAAGATAAAGATGTGATAAAGATGATAAGATTATAATGATGATGATAACATAATGATGATAACTGAAAAATATGATATAAAAAGGATTTTTCCCACATATTTAAATAAAAAAGGTAAAAAAAAAACATTTCCCCAAAAAAGAAAAACGGGGGGCCCAAAAACTAGCGAAAATTTTAGCCTTTTGAGGATACTCCAAAATGACGTTTTTTTGTTTCTTTGGTGGTTTCGGCAAAATTTTTAGGGTAATAATGATAATAAATTTCCAGAATTGGATTAATCATAACAATAATAATGATAAAAGTGAGAATAAAGAGAATTTTGATGACATTTGAATATTATTATTAATATTATTATTATTATTATTATTATTATTATTATTATTATTATTATTATTATTATTATTATTATTATTATTTGTACTGGTATTATAATTGCAAAAATAATTATTATAACAGTAATAATAACAGTAATAACGATACTAATTAAGATAATGATATAAATAATGATTATAAAATCGTTCTTATTGTTATTATTATTGTTATTATTATTATTATTGTTGTGGTTATTAGTATTATTGCAAAAATATATACTATAACTCCAATGATTGCAATAATAATGATAACAATTGTAATAATGATGATAATAATTGCAATAAATATGATAATGATGATGATAATGATGATAATGATGATGATAACGATAATAATGATGATAATCATGATAATGATGATGATAATAACAGGAATTGTCTCCATATATAATATAAAAAAGGTAAAAGAAAAACATTCCCAAAAGTCGAAAAAGCGGCAAAATCTAGCGAAATATAGCCTTTTGAGAGTATACTCCAAAATGACGTTTTTTCGATTTCTTTGGTGGTTTCGGCAATTATTAGGGTAATAATGATAATAATTACCAGAATTGTATTAATCATAACAATAATAATGATAAAAGTGAGAATAAAGAGAATTTTGATAACATTTGAATATTATTATTATTATTATTATTATTATTATTATTATTATTATTACTATTATCTTAATTATTAGTATTATTGCCAAAAAATATATTATAACTGTAATAATAACAACAATAATAATAAGTATAATAATAATAATGATAATGCTAGTGGTTATAATATTGTTATTAGTATTATTATTGTTATTATTATCATTATTATCATTTGTACTGGTAGTATAATTGCAAAAATAATTATTATAACAGTAATAATTACAGTAATAACGATACTAATTAAGATAATGATATAAATAATGATTATAAAATCGTTATTATTGTTATTATTATTGTTATT